>NC_056433.1:83075848-83203348 GCF_018296145.1 Oncorhynchus tshawytscha
TGTGATCATGATGGAGCACCATTAAGATCAGTAAGGCCAGAGACGTGTTTTCAGAAGCCAGGATGCAGGTATCACACTATTCGACCAGAGGCACCAGGGCAGGCTTCGATTTGTACGGTCTTATCACATAGCAGAAACTCCCACCTGATCCTGAAGTAACTAGACTCACAGTGGTGCGTCTGGTTAGGACGCTTCGGGAGAGAAGTCACACGTGTTTGAGAGGCAGACTTTCACCTACATAGTCAACCTTTAACCTGCATAGTCAACCTTTAACCTACATAGTCAGACTTTAACCTACATAGTCAACCTTTAACCTACATAGTCAACCTTTAACCTGCATAGTCAACCTTTAACCTACATAGTCAGACTTTAACCTGCATAGTCAACCTTTAACCTACATAGTCAACCTTTAACCTACATAGTCAACCTTTAACCTACATAGTCAGACTTTACTAGTGCAGGGTGTGGCTACCGTTTAATTTTATTTACATTTCCTGAGCTCAACAAAGAAAATAAGTTATTTTTTTAATTTCACCTTTATTTAACCAGGTAGGCCAGTTGAGAATAAGTTCTCATTTACAACTGCGACCTGGCCAAGATAAAGCAGTGCGACAAAAACAACAGAGTTACACATAAACAAACATACAGTCAAAAACACAATAGAAAAATCTATGTAGTGTGAGCAAATGTAGAAGATTAGGGAGGAAAGGCAATAAATAGGCCATAGAGGGGAAATAATTACAATTTAAACATTAATACTGGAGTGATAGATGTGCAGATGATGATGTGCAAGTAGAGATACTGGGGTGCAAAAGAGCAAGAGGTTAAATAACAATATGGGGATGAGGTAGTTGGGTGTGCTATTTACAGATTGGCTGTGTACAGATACAGTGATCTGTGAGCTACTCTGACAGCTGATGCTTAAAGTTAGAGAGGGAGATACAAGTCTCCAAGCTCAGCGATTTTTGCAATTCGTTCCAGTCATTGGCAGCAGAGACCTGGAAGGAAAGGCGGCCAAAGTAAGTGTTGGCTTTGGGGATAACCAGTGAAATATACCTGCTGGAGCGCGTGCTACAGGTGGGTGTTGCTATGGTGACCAGTGAGCTGAGATAAGGCGGGGCTTTATCTTATAGATGACCTGGAGCCAGTGGGTCTGGCGGCGAACATGTAGCGAGGGCCAGCCAACGAGAGCATACAGGTCGCAGTGGTGGGTAGTATATGGGGCTTTGGTGACAAAACGGATGGCACTGTGATAGACTACATCCAGTTTGCTGAGTAGAGTGTTGGAGGCTATTTTGTAAATGACATTGCCGAAGTCAAGGATCGGTAGGATGGTCAGTTTTACAAGGGTATGTTTGGCAGCATGAGTGAAGGACGCTTTGTTGCAAAATAGGAAGCCGATTCTAGATTTCATTTTGTATTGGAGATGCTTAATATGAGTCTGGAAGGAGAGTTTACAGTCTAACCAGACACAAACAGTTGAAGTCGGAAGTTTACATACACCTTAGCCAAATACATTTAAACTCAGTTTTTCACAACTCCTGACATTTAATCCTAGTAAAAATTCCCCATCGTAGGTCAGTTAGGATCACCACTTTATTTTAATTATGTGAAATGTCAGAAGTTTACATACACTCAAATAGTATTTGGTAGCATTGCCTTTAAATTGTTTAACTTGGGTCAAATGTTTCGGGTAGCCTTCTACAAGCTTCCCACAATAAGTTGAGTGAATTTTGGCCCATTTCTCCTGACAAAGCTGGTGTAACTGAGTCAGGTTTGTAAGCCTCCTTGCTTGCACATGCTTTTTCAGTTCTGCCCACAAATCTTCTATGGGATTGAGGTCAGGGCTTTGTGATGGCCACGCCACTTTGTTGTCCTTAAGCCATTTTGCCACAACGTTGGAAGTATGCTTGGGGTCATTGTCCATTTGGAAGACCCATTTGCGACCAAGCTTTAACTTCCTGACTGATGTCTTGAGATGTTGCTTCAATATACAGTGCCTTGCGAAAGTATTCGGCCCCCTTGAACTTTGCGACCTTTTGCCACATTTCAGGCTTCAAACAAAGATATAAAACTGTATTTTTTTGTGAAGAATCAACAACAAGTGGGACACAATCATGAAGTGGAACGACATTTATTGGATATTTCAAACTTTTTTAACAAATCAAAAACTGAAAAATTGGGCATGCAAAATTATTCAGCCCCCTTAAGTTAATACTTTGTAGCGCCACCTTTTGCTGCGATTACAGCTGTAAGTCGCTTGGGGTGTCTCTATCAGTTTTGCACATCGAGAGACTGACATTTTTTCCCATTCCTCCTTGCAAAACAGCTCGAGCTCAGTGAGGTTGGATGGAGAGCATTTGTGAACAGCAGTTTTCAGTTCTTTCCACAGATTCTCGAATGGATTCAGGTCTGGACTTTGACTTGGCCATTCTAACACCTGGATATGTTTATTTTTGAACCATTCCATTGTAGATTTTGCTTTAGGTTTTGGATCATTGTCTTGTTGGAAGGCAAATCTCCGTCCCAGTCTCAGGTCTTTTGCAGAACCATGATGCTGCCACCACCATGTTTGACAGTGGGGATGGTGTGTTCAGGGTGATGAGCTGTGTTGCTTTTACGCCAAACATAACGTTTTGCATTGTTGCCAAAAAGTTCAATTTTGGTTTCATCTGACCAGAGCACCTTCTTCCACATGTTTGGTGTGTCTCCCAGGTGGCTTGTGGCAAACTTTAAACGACATTTTTTATGGATATCTTTAAGAAATGGCTTTCTTCTTGCCACTCTTCCATAAAGGCCAGATTTGTGCAATATACGACTGATTGTTGTCGTATGGACAGAGTCTCCCACCTCAGCTGTAGATCTCTGCAGTTCATCCAGAGTGATCATGGGCCTCTTGGCTGCATCTCTGATCAGTCTTCTCCTTGTATGAGCTGAACGTTTAGAGGGACGGCCAGGTCTTGGTAGATTTGCAGTGGTCTGATAATATTGAAATGGAAGGAGTATCTCTTGCACAGTGCTACTTGGGATGTTTAAAGCTTGGGGAATCTTTTTGTATCCAAATCCGGCTTTAAACTTCTTCACAACAGTATCTCGGACCTGCCTGGTGTGTTCCTTGTTCTTCATGATGCTCTCTGCGCTTTTAACGGACCTCTGAGACTATCACAGTGCAGGTGCATTTATACGGAGACTTGATTACACACAGGTGGATTGTATTTATCATCATTAGTCATTTAGGTCAACATTGGATCATTCAGAGATCCTCACTGAACTTCTGGAGAGAGTTTGCTGCACTGAAAGTAAAGGGGCTGAATAATTTTGCACGCCCAATTTTTCAGTTTTTGATTTGTTAAAAAGTTTGAAATATCCAATAAATGTCGTTCCACTTCATGATTGTGTCCCACTTGTTGTTGATTCTTCACAAAAAAATACAGTTTTATATCTTTATGTTTGAAGCCTGAAATGTGGCAAAAGGTCGCAAAGTTCAAGGGGGCCGAATACTTTCGCAAGGCACTGTATCTACATAATTTTCCTTCCTCATGAAGCCATCTATTTTGTGAAGTGCACCAGTCCCTCCTGCAGCAAAGCACCCCCACAACATAATGCTGCAACACCCGTGCTTCACGGTTGGGATGTTGTGTTTTTCGGCTTGCAAGCCTCCCCATTTTTCCTCCAAACATCATGATCATTATGGCCAAACAGTTCTATTTTTGTTTCATCAGACCAGAGGACATTTCTCCAAAAATTACGATCTTTGTCCCCATGTGCAGATGCAATCCGTAGTCTGGCATTTTTATGGCGGGTTTGGAGCAGTGGCTTCTTCCTTGTTGAGCGGCCTTTCAGGTTGTCGATATGGGACTCATTTTACTGTGGATATAGATACTTTTATACCCGTTTTCTCCAGCATCTTCACAAGGTCCTTTGCTTTTGTTCTAAGATTGATTTGCACTTATCGCACCAAAGTATGTTAATCTCTTGGAGACAGAACGCGTCTCCTTCCTGAGCAGTATGACGGCTGCATGGTCCCATGGTGTTTATACTTGGGTACTATTGTTTGTACAGATGACTGTGGTACCTTCAGGCGTTTGGAAATTTCTCCCAAGGATGAACCAGACTTGTGGAGGTATACCATTTTTTTTCCTGAGGTCTTGGCTGATTTCTTTTGATTTTCCCATGATGTCAAGCAAGGGCCTGGGTTAACCTCTACATCACCAGATGAACAGAGGAGGAGTATGATAAGAGTACGGCTAAAGGCTATAAGAACTGGTCGTCTAGTGTGTTCGGGAACAGAGTAAAAGGAGCAGATCTCTGGGTGCGGAAGAATATATTCAAGGCATAATGTACAGACAAGGGTGTGGTAGGAAGTGAGTCCAGTGGAGGTAAATCTAGGCACTGAGTGACGATGAGGGAGGTTTTGTCTCTAGAGGCACCAGTTAAGCCAGGTGAGGTCACCGCATGTGTGGGGGGTGGAACAAAAGGGCTAGCTAAGGCATATTGGGCAGGGCTGGAGGCGCTACAGTGAAATAAGACAATCACTAACCAAAACAGCAATAGACAAGGCATATTGACATAAGGGAGAGGCGTGTGTAGCCGAGTGATCATTGGGTCCAGTGAGTAGCAATTTCTGAGTCAGGGAACCAATTCAGTAGTCGCTACTACGCTAGGCGAGCTGGAGACACGATGATTCAGACAGCTAGCGGGCCGGGGCTAGCAGATGAGCATCTGGGGACGTCGCAACGGAAGAGCCTGTTGAAACCACCTTGGACGGTTACGTCGGCAGACCAGTCGTGATGGATCGTCGGGGCTCCGTGTCGGCAGTCCAGGCCAATTGGCAAAAGAGGTATTGTGGCCCAAGAATTGGCTGATGGATCTTTTCGGGTAGCCAGGAGATGGGTCTTGCTCGAGGCTAGCTACAGGCTAACTGTTGCTTGCTTCGGGACAGAGACGTTAGCCAGGATTAGCCACTCCTAGCAGCTAGCTATCTGCGATGATCAGGTGTGAAGGTTCAGAGCTTGCGGTAGGAATCCGGAGATGCGGTAGAGACAAGGCAGTCCGATATGCTCTGGGTTGATATCGCGCTGTGCTGACTGGCTGATGTCCAACGGTGATGACCGCTAGCAGTGGCTAACTGACCGCTAGCAGTGGCTAACTGACCGCTAGCAGTGGCTAACTGACCGCTAGCAGTGGCTAACTGACCGCTAGCAGTGGCTAACTGACCGCTAGCAGTGGCTAACTGACCGCTAGCAGTGGCTAACTGACCGCTAGCAGTGGCTAACTGACCGCTAGCAGTGGCTAACTGACCGCTAGCAGTGGCTAACTGACTGCTAGCAGTGGCTAACTGACTGCTAGCAGTGGCTAACTGACTGCTAGCAGTGGCTAACTGACTACTAGCAGTGGCTAACTGACTACTAGCTAGTTAGCTGGCTAGCTTCTGGTGGGGGTTGCAGATCCGTACCACATTGGGTGAGGAGGGTTGCAGGAGAGTATGTTCAGACCGTAGATGGAAATTTAAATAAAAAATATATACGAAGAAAACGATATATACACGGGACAAGACAAAAACAGACGTCCGACTGAGACGCCATCTTGGATTCAACATTAGATCATCATCATTACATCATAGACCAACATTACATCATAGATCAACATTACATCACAGATCAACAGTAGGGAGTGACCTGCTATCCTACTGTAGGGTGGTGATGTGTTGTGGCTGGTCTTACCTGTGCTGTCGGTGCGGTGGGTGGCCTTGGCACTCTTCGAACTCTTTGAGCTCAGGGCTGCCAGCTTGGTGGGGATCTGCTGCTGGACACCCACCTGCTTGTGCTGCTGGTTGGTGGTGCTGCACAGGTGGAGGGGCACCTCCTTCTTCACCGGCAGCGCCGTGGCGTTGGCGCTCTGGCCCCGAGCCAGAACCTCAGGACGCTCCAGGTAGTCTGCGGGCGCCACAGAAGGGCTGGAACGAACCAGGGCCTTCTGGGGGAGGGTGAGGGAGAGGTCTGATCCGACGCTGCAGCTACTGCCCACGCCCACGCCCAGAAGGAGATCCCCATTTAGACTGCCAGAGAAGGGCATCACCTGGGAGGGGGAAAGGGAGAGCATTCATTCATTCAGCAAAGACCAAGCCATGAGGTCGAAGGAATTGTGTCGAGGCACAGATCTGGTAAAGGGTACCGAAACAATGTCTGCAGCATTGAAGGTTCCCAGGAACACAGTGGCCTCCATCATTCTTAAATTGAAGAAGTTTGGAACCGCCAAGACTCTTCCTAGAGCTGGTCACCCGGGAAACTGAGCAATCGGGGGAGAAGGGGCGTGGTCAGGGAGGTGCCCAGGAACCTGATGGTCACTGACAGCGCTCTAGAGTCCTTTCAGAAGAACAACCATCTCTGCAGCCAGAACCCGGACTTGAACCTGATCTAACATCTCTGCAGAGACCTGAAAATAGTTGTGCAGCATCGCTCCCCATCCAGCCTGACAGAGCTTGAGAGGATCAGGAGAGAATGGGAGAAACTCCCCAAATACAGGTGTGCCAAGCTTGTAGAGTCATACCCAAGAAGACTGGAGGCTGTAATCGTTGACAAAAGCTCTTCAACAAAGTACTGAATAAAAGGTCTGAATACTTATGTAAATGTACAAAGATTTCTAAAAACCTGTTTTTGCTTTGTCATTATGGAGTATTGAGATGTCATTATGGAGTATTGAGATGTCATTATGGAGTATTGAGATGTCATTATGGGGTATTGGGATGTCATTATGGGGTATTGAGATGTCATTATGGGGTATTGAGATGTCATTATGGGGAGATATTGAGAGATGTCATTATGGGATGTATTGAGATGTCATTATGGGGTATTGAGATGTCATTATGGGGTATTGAGATGTCATTATGGGGTATTGAGATGTCATTATGGGGTATTGAGATGTCATTATGGGGTATTGAGATGTCATTATGGGGTATTGAGATGTCATTATGGGGTATTGAGATGTCATTATGGGGTATTGAGATGTCATTATGGAGTATTGTGTGTAGATTGATGAGAAAAAATGAAATACATTTTAGAATAAGGCTGTAAAGTAATTTTTGGGGGGTGAAAAGTCAAGGGGTGCGCCTACTTTCCGAATGCACTGTGCATACACACAATTAATAACATAAAAGTGGAGGATGAGAAGCCATTTTGAGTCACATGTGCAAGTAGTTTCAACAAGTTCAACTCAGGATATAGATATTTCAGTTTCAGTTGGACACCAAAAATGTGCAGGACAATTACATCGCTTTAGATTGAGGTCGTCATGGAACCTATGGTAACAACATAAAAGAGAATACTGTTGTCATGGAACCTATGGTAAGAACATAAAAGAGAATACTGTTGTCATGGAACCTATGGTAAGAACATAAAAGAGAATACTGTTGTCATGGAACCTATGGTAAGAACATAAAAGAGAATACTGTTGTCATGGAACCTATGGTAAGAACATAAAAGAGAATACTGTTGTCATGGAACCTATGGTAATAACATAAAAGAGAATACTGTTGTCATGGAACCTATGGTAATAACATAAAAGAGAATACTGTTGTCATGGAACCTAAACAACATAAAAGAGAATACTGTTGTCATGGAACCTATGGTAATAACATAAAAGAGAATACTGTTGTCATGGAACCTATGGTAATAACATAAAAGAGAATACTGTTGTCATGGAACCTATGGTAATAACATAAAAGAGAATACTGTTGTCATGGAACCTATGGTAATAACATAAAAGAGAATACTGTTGTCATGGAACCTATGGTAATAACATAAAAGAGAATACTGTTGTCATGGAACCTATGGTAATAACATAAAAGAGAATACTGTTGTCATGGAACCTATGGTAATAACATAAAAGAGAATACTGTTGTCATGGAACCTATGGCAATAACATAAAAGAGAATACTGTTGTCATGGAACCTATGGTAATAACATAAAAGAGAATACTGTTGTCATGGAACCTATGGTAATAACATAAAAGAGAATACTGTTGTCATGGAACCTATGGTAACAACATAAAAGAGAATACTGTTGTCATGGAACCCATGGTAACAACATAATATAATAGTTTGTTGATCTCTGTTCTATGGCTTTGAGCGAACTTGGTTCGCCATGTAAATTGGAACCCTCTTGCTTTGGAATTTTATGTTTGTGCACGGCAGCCGCGGTTTGCAGCGTGCAGCAGCGAGAGAGAGAGCACTGCTTGTTATGTTTAAATGAGTGTTGAGGTATCTTTGAACCCTGCTTCTAAAAGGGCCAGCCCGGCACCCGGCGCCGTGAGACAGCAGCGTCTTAACTCAGCACAGAGCCGCTGTACCATTAAAGGAAACACAATCTGTTGAAGAGCAATCCGAAACACATGCTGCTCTTTCTGCTGAGCAGGCATTTTGGAACAGGCTTTTACAACACAATCCCAAAGCAACAAAAATAAAACTCTAAACACTGTCTGCATTGTCACACTAATAACCACCTTCAAAGAAAGTTGAGTGAAGCAGCAAAGTCGATCTCCAATAAGTGTGTTAAGTCAAGAAACCACATCAGTTTATTGTCTTGCTGGCATATATCTGACACCCTGTGCAGTGACAGACAGTCCAGCTCCAGTATGATTGAGGAGTGTGGAGAAGGAGATGGGATGCCAGGGAGGGCCTGGGTCCCAGAGGGCTGGGCGGGCCTGGGTCCCAGAGGGCTGGGAGGGCCTGGGTCCCAGAGGGCTGGGCGGGCCTGGGTCCCAGAGGGCTGGGAGGGCCTGGGTCCCAGAGGGCTGGGAGGGCCTGGGTCCCAGAGGGCTGGGAGGCAGATGTGTCCAGCTGTATTAGGGGGCTTCCCCTGCCTGCTAGCAACCAATGTGACCGCTGGGGCATGAGCCTGGCATCCCAGGGCAAGGGGCACTGTGTGAGGGGTGGAAGGGATTACGGGAGACGTGTCATGTGTGACAGTCGGTCACGCTTAGTCAGTCAGTGTAGTGTGAGGCAGAGCGAGTGGGTAGGCCAGGCAGAGCGAGTGGGTAGGCCAGGCAGAGCGAGTGGGTAGGCCAGGCAGAGCGAGTGGGTAGGCCAGGCAGAGCGAGTGGGTAGGCCAGGCAGAGCGAGTGGGTAGCCCAGGCAGAGCGAGTGGATCCATGTCTGTTTGTGAAAGGTAACACTGAACACACTGAGGCCTCTTCTGAGGCTGCAGCCCACTCAGCTCTGGAGGATAGAAGTGCCCAGAGGTGATAACTCAGTTATGCAGTGGGGTTCTGTGCTACGCTCTCCCCTCTCTCAACACTCGCACACCCCCACGCACACAGACGTTCCATTGTTTCCTCCCCAAGGTGCATGGTAAAGTCATGGTAAATACAGGGAGCACAAAGACTTGACTGACAGCACATAAACAATTAGGCCTGGCTGGGCTCTAGCAGCTCTATTAATGAGAGGGTGATGGGTTGCCTGCAGAATGGCTAATTATACATTGTGGCTTTTTCTCATCATCAGGCTCCTTGGATACTCATCACCAGCTGAGACAGGTGGGTTTCCTGTTTCCTGTTTCCACAATGCCTTGGGAAGGGGGCTGCGAACCCATAACCCAAATAGCTAACAGGGCTCATTCCTGTTCAAGCAGGTGGGCCTAACTTGTCTGCTCTAAGAAAAGAAAACAGAAAAGCTCGTAGTACTAGCACCTCCACTCCAGCCGAAACAAAACTTTATTTTAAAAAAGACAAAAATGCCTCAGAAATCATCCTCTTTTCAGTCTCAACGTAAGCTAGGGTCAGAGCACTGCACTGCACACTAACATGGGATTGCTAATACTCAAGACAACAGAATGTGTGCCCTGAGGATAGCAGGTCTGGTGTGAGTGAGTACAGGTTTACAGGCCTGATGTGAGGAACATAACAGTTATTACCTGGAGGAGAGGAAGTGACTAAGAGCCCTGGCTGACCCCAGCGGCCTTGACCCCAGAGGCCTTGACCGAGTTAGCCGTAAAACCACTCCGACTGTCTGACAGACCACGACAACACTGTCAGAAAGCCGGTTTATATCAGAGGGCGACCAGGAAGTGCAGAGGATTTCAATCCCAGCGTCCACCCTTCCAACTGTTTCTCCCACCTCCAATTTCATCACTGTCTGCATAAAATGTCAATATGCCAAAAACCAAAATATATAGAAAAAGCAGGATCAGGAGACAGACAGGCAGAAAGATGTGGAGTTGATGAATGGCTTGAAAATGGAGTGGAAATTGTGATTGAAACATTGTCTAAGTCCTTTTACATAGTAAGAAGAGTGGACTCATTGCAAAGGAGTAGGTGGTGAAGCACTCTGACCCACCTGAGTGATGCCACAGCAGCGTTTGTATGCCAGCAAGCTCATCACACATCACCTAGCTACTGTGTTATAGTGGGGAGGGTGAGGAAGATTTAATTATTCAATTTACAAAACATCATACAGTGATACTGAATGACTAGGATACAGTGAGACGTCAGACACGTGACCAAGCCTGGGGGGGGGTCAGGGGTTAAGAAGCACAGTTCTGGCTTCCCGGGTTAAGGGCGCTGTACTGTAGCGCCAGCTGTGCCACCAGAGACTCTGGGTTCGCGCCCAGGCTCTGTCGTAACCGGCCGGTCCGTGGGGTCGACGTACAATTGGCCTAGCGTTGTCCAGGTTAGGGAGGGTTTGGCCAGTAGGGATATCCTTGTCTCATCGCGCACCAGCGACTCCTCTGGCGGGCCGGGCGCAGTGCGCGCTAACCAAGGTTGCCAGGTGCACGGTGTTTCTACGTTAGAGTGCAGAGCAAAGTGATGCAGAAAGACCTTTGCAGCAGTGGAGGAACGGGACAACAGAAGAATTGTCATAGTAAATAAATAAATAACCTTTTTGTTTGTTTGTTTAAACACTAAATATATTCATGTCACCAAATAACGGATTAAAACCCACTGTTCTACAGCAGCCTCAGAGGGACAGCAGCTGGCTTGCTTCTGAAGCTAAGTAGGGTAGGTCCTGGTCAGTCCCTGGATGGGAGACCAGATGCTGCTGGAAGTGGTGTTGGAGGGCCAATAGGAGGCGCATTTAGCTTTGGTCAACAAAAAAAAAAAGATCCCAATCCCCCAGGGCAATGATTGGGGACACAAGTTTCACAACTGTTTGGACTAATGCTTACAGCCCAGATCAGCTAGATGCAGGCAAGGCAGTATTGAATGTGTCACTCACCTTGATTACTCCAATATGTCTCATTGACCTGTGCTCATTTGTAGGCTAGGTTGTAGCAACCTCATGATGTATATAGGGCAAATTCAAGTATCATGTAGTAGCCTAAACCTATCGCTGTTACATTGAACTGGGTGAATGGAATATGAATGACAGTCATCCAATATGCTGTAATAGAAATAAGGCCACGCTCATAAAAAAAAAAGATTCCTCCCTCATCTTAAACGGCTCTGACCTCCACTGTTTCACAGGTTCTCAAGCCATACATGGCTTTATCAAATAACCTATTATTATTAGAATGTGGCAATATTTGTCTTTTAGATATGTTTCTCCTTTAAACAGCAGAGATCAGTCTGTGTGTCACTGATTTTCAAATGAAAAGGCTGTTGTGTTTCATGTCATCTGCCTGGGAGAAAACAGCCAGGCCAAAACAAAGCTCTTACTCAGAGCTGAAAAACATCACACACACACCACAAGTAGGTCACATGGAGGAGAGGTGTGCCGTGAGGTGTTGCTTTATTTGTTTATTGAAAACAGGTTTGCTGTTCTCTTGCGATATATAAGATGGAAAGGGAGTTCCACTCACTCATGGCTCTGTATAATACTGTACATTTCCTTGAATTTGTTCTAGACCTGGAGACTGTGAAAAGACCCCTGGTGGCATGTCTTGAGGTGTGTGTGTGTGTGTGTCAGTGCTGTGTGTAAATTGACTACGCAAACAATTTGGAATTTTCAACACTAATGTTTCTTATAAAAACAAGAAGTACAGCCAGCCAGTCAGTCTCTCCTCAGCTCTTACCCAAGAGAGACTGGCAGCATAGTATTTATATCAGCCCTCTGATTACAATGAAGAGCAAGACGAGCCGCTCTGTTCTGGACCAGCTGCAACTTCACTAGGTCTTTCATTGCAGCACTTGACCACATGGCTGGACAATAATCAAGATTAGACAAAACTAGAGCCTGGAGGACTTGACCACATGGCTGGACAATAATCAAGATACGATCAAACTAGAGCCTGGAGGACTTGACCACATGGCTGGACAATAATCAAGATCAGATCAAACTAGAGCCTCGAGGACCTGCTTTGTGGAGTGTGGTGTCAGCAGAGCATCTCTTTATTACGAACAGACTTCTCCCCATCTTTATAACCATTGAATCTATATGTTTTGACCATGACTCCTCCACTTGTTCAACAGCCACACCATTCATTACCAGACTTAGCTGATGTCTAGCACTTAAGGAATGATTTGCACCAAATACAATAATGCTCTCATCACTTCACTCACTAACAACAAATTGTGTCACTCTCTGCATTACGCCGCCACAGAGAGACCTGTTTCTAGCCACGGACATTGCCAAAGATCCTTATCATTACGGACTCAAGGGAGATTCCCCCCACTTCCTGTGGAGTTGGCCAGGTCTTGATCTGACAAGTAGCCAGCCAGAGATGCCATGTCATACCTGAACAATGTCGTGGTTGTGGTAGTCAACTCCTCACTTCAGATGGCTAACCCAGTCAATTCAAGTCAAACCAAATAATACCCACAAGGCAGCTCTGGCTATCAGGGGCACCCGTCTGTCTGCAGAATGTTCCGGGTGGAACACAGTCCCGCCTGCCGACGTTGAAAGACCAGATACATTTAATGATATGTGGCTGTAATGTAGCAGGTAATTCACGTCTGCTGCATGCTAGTACTGTTCTGTGCTCAATGACATGCTAGCTGTTCCCATAGACTTCCACTAGTTGAGCTAACGACACTCCATTTAAAAACAAACTCACACAATACAAGTTTTTGTTGAAGAGTAAAAAGAGATGGAAAGAGAATATTTCCCTGTGTTGGTGGCTTCCTGGTTGACTAGTTAGAACTGTATTCAGATGGGTGGATGTGTTTCCCCCATTACTGTGCTACTGCTGTGGTTATCACACGGCCCATCAGTAAACAGGCTAAGGGAAGTGGCAGGTGTGTGTGTGTGTGTGTGTGTGTGTGTGGTGTGCAAGTGTGTGGGCTGTTATAGGAATCCAGACAGACAAGGGGGGAGGAAGGATGGATGAAGGGAGCAAAGGAGGGAGGGAACAAGGGAGAGAGGGGAGGGAACAAGGGAGAGAGGGGAGGAAACAAGGGAGAGAGGGGAGGAAACAAGGGAGAGAGGGGAGGAAACAAGGGAGAGAGGGGAGGAAACAAGGGAGAGAGGGAGGAAACAAGGGAGAGAGGGGGAGGGAGAGAGGGGGGAAACAAGGGACAAGGGAGGGAGAGAGGGAGGGAACAAGGGAGAGAGGGAGGGAACAAGGGAGAGGGGAGGGAACAAGGGAGGGAACAAGGGGGAGGGAACAAGGGAGGGAGGGAACAAGGGAGGGAGGGGGGAGGGAACAAGGGAGGGAGGGGAGGGAACAAGGGAGGGAGGGGAGGAACAAGGGAGGGAACAAGGGAGGGAGGGAGGGAGGGGAGGGAACAAGGGAGAGAGGGGAGGGAACAAGGGAGGGAGGGGAGGGAACAAGGGAGAGAGGGGAGGGAACAAGGGAGAGAGGGAGGGAACAAGGGAGGGAGGGAACAAAGGAGAGAGGGGAGGGAACAAGGGAGGGAGGGAACAAAGGAGAGAGGGGAGGGAACAAGGGAGGGAACAAAGGAGAGAGGGGAGGGAACAAGGGAGGGAGGGAGTATCTTCAGTATTCATGTATCTGTTCTCCTGTTGGCATAGGGACAGAGCAAAGGTAACACTGAAACACAGCAGAGGTGTTTGCTATGCTGGATGGGGAAGGATATGAGGGGGAAACAGAACATGAGAGAGGCCTGTAGTGGACAAAAGGCAGTGTTAGCACAGGCAGCTCCATTAAGGGCTCCATTAAGGGCTTCCGACATTTTAATTTTGTCAACTGGGTGGGGCGTCCAACTTCATTGGCTGATCCCTCCTGGTGACCCTGTTGGGAGTCATGTCCAACCGGGTCATCAGGAGGGATCAGCCAATCCTGAAGAAGAAAATTAACTACTTCAAAATTGAAGTCCTAGTTACCACAGCCACAAAGTCAAAACACTGCCTATTTACACAATTTATCGTCAAAAGGAAATGTGATTTTAAAACTAACCTTAACCCTAGCCACAATGCTAACCTTAAAAGAAGACCAAAAAGATCAAAGAAAATCATGTTTAGGATATAGCCAATTTTTACTTTGAGTTTGTGCCATCGAGTAGAATCCCTCATTCTTGGGTCTTGGCTTGATATTGGGACATGGCTTGGTGAAATGGGTTGGTAGGTCACCAGATAACTTCAAAGCTTTAGTTGTTAACCACCAATGAGGTGTTGGGTTGGGGCAAGTCGTGTTTTAGCCATATGCGACTGGTGCTGGTACGGATAGCAGAGCGATACCAATGGACACCGGGTGTAAGTGTAATGTGTGTGTGAGTGAGAGAGAGACATCAACCCCACCTCAATGGTCTTCCTCTTGATCTTCCTCTGCTGCTCCAGGCGTTCCTTCTCCTTCTCCACTGTGCGGGTCGACTCCCTCAGTCTCTCCAGATCCTGTTGGTACGTCTCTCTCTGTCTCTCCAGGTCATCCCTCTCTTCCGCCAGCTTCTCCTCCAGCCTCCTGCAGTCGTCCTCTCTCTGCCTCAGCATCCCTTCTGTGACCTCGGCCTGCAGCCGGTGGCGCTCCCGCTCCCTCTCCCAGCGAGCCTGGGGACAAACACAAGGTTCATCTCTACTTCATGCAGACTGGTATAATGCAGTTGTTCTTCGAAGTGGCTGCGGTTCAGGATTTTCAAATAGTTGTTGACTAAAAGTCCCCAAATGATCCAATGATGATCTTGTAATCCATTTGAAGGAATAGCCCAGCCTATTTCAGCACCGCTTTTAGACAAGCGTGGGGGGCTCGTCTTTAATAAATCAATACATTTTCTTTTCACTAACATCTTAGATATTGGTTAGGCTACAATACAATTAGGTTGTGGAAAAGCTAAGTTGATGTGAGTGCTGCTCATAATCACCTTGTCTAGTTGGCTCAATTATCAGCACTGATCAGAACATTTTGCCAGACATGTTTTGTATTTTAACAAGTGGATTATTTTGCTCTAGATTTGCTTAGTAACCTGGGCCTACTCTTTACCAAAAGCCTGAAACTAGTCTTAAATCAACCAATGTGACTTTGTTTAACTGAATCTCCGTCTGTATATTTGGTTAATTCTCTGTCTGGGCAAATAAGTGGAGGTGGTAAGGGGGGGGGCTGTGGGTTAAGACATCCATGTCTTCGGCACCCGGGGAACAGTGGGTTAACTACCTTGCTCAGGGGCAGAATGACAGATGGTCAGCTCGGGGATTCGATCCAGCAACCTTTCGGTTACTGGCCCATCGCTCTAACCACGAGGCTACCTGCCCAACGCTCTAACCACGAGGCTACCTGCTGTATAGCTAGTCTATTCATTTACTCATCTATCACTGAACAGAAGCATTTAGCTTGCGATAATGAAGCCTAAATCAAGTGTAGGTCTAGTTTGCTTGATCTCGTAAAAGGCAACTCCAATATCCCACGGAGGTTGTGAAATATGAACACGAGACTCACACATCATGATGAATATACTTTTAATTTAAGACCCTACGACTGCTCCCTAACAAAGCAGAGGGAAGGTAGGAAACAGATGAAACGGAAATCAAAAGCATGGCCTTGTCTTGGGCTCAGTTTCAAAATATCATCATTTATTTTTAAAACGACAGCGGTTCCACACGTTGCCATGAAGTTGTGTGGGAAGAAATACTTGTATTTGATTCCGTTATATTTCATTATATTCTCAGCCTACTATAAAAATATACTATACTATAAAATATGTGCGTGACTGATCAGGGCAGCCTAAAAGGTTTCTTGTCAGTTGAACTATTGATTTCATTGGCTCAGCCATCTGACCAATCGGCTGCACACACCAGTAACATCACCTCAAAACATGACTTTCTATGTGTTTTCTTTCTTTCTTATGGTGTATATTGAATGGATTTATTTAAATAGACATCCACCCTCAGAAATGCATGTAGTCCTGTCCTTGAGCTGTTCTTGTCTAATGATGTTCTGTATGATGTTCTGTTTTGTGTGGACTACAGGAAGAGTAGCAGCTGCTTTTGCAACAGCTAATGAGGATCATGTACACATGTACATTCTACCTCAATTGGCCCGACCAACCAGTGCTCCCGCACATTGGCTGACCGGGCTATCTGCATTGTGTCCCACCAACCCCTCTTTTACACTACTGCTACTCTCTGTTCATCATATATGCATAGTCACTTTAACCATATCTACATGTACATACTACGTCAATCAGCCTGACTAACCGGTGTCTGTATGTAGCCTCGCTACTGTTATTTACTGTTGTTTTTATTTCTTTACCTACCTAACATCTTTTTAAAACACTATTGGTTAGAGCCTGTTAGTAAGCATTTCACTGTAAGGTCTACTACACCTGTTGTATTCAGCATTTCACTGTAAGGTCTACCTACACCTGTTGTATTCAGCATTTCACTGTAAGGTCTACTACACCTGTTGTGTTCAGCATTTCACTGTAAGGTCTACTACACCTGTTGTATTCAGCATTTCACTGTCAGGTCTACTACACCTGTTGTATTCAGCATTTCACTGTAAAGTCTACTACACCTGTTGTATTCAGCATTTCACTGTGAGGTCTACCTACACCTGTTGTATTCAGCATTTCACTGTAAGGTCTACTACACCTGTTGTATTCAGCATTTCACTGTAAGGTCTACCTACACCTGTTGTATTCAGCATTTCACTGTAAGGTCTACTACACCTGTTTTAATTCAGCATTTCACTGTCAGGTCTACTACACCTGTTGTATTCAGCATTTCACTGTCAGGTCCACTACACCTGTTGTATTCAGCATTTCACTGTAAGGTCTACTACACCTGTTGTATTCAGCATTTCACTGTAAGGTCTACTACACCTGTTGTATTCAGCATTTCACTGTAAGGTCTACTACACCTGTTGTATTCAGCATTTCACTGTGAGGTCTACTACACCTGTTTTAATTCAGCATTTCACTGTCAGGTCTACTACACCTGTTGTATTCAGCATTTCACTGTCAGGTCCACTACACCTGTTGTATTCAGCATTTCACTGTAAGGTCTACTACACCTGTTGTATTCAGCATTTCACTGTAAAAATGGTCTACTACACCTGTTGTATTCAGCATTTCACTGTAAGGTCTACTAACCTGTTGTATTCAGCATTTCACTGTAAAGTCTACTACACCTGTTGTATTCAGCATTTCACTGTAAGGTCTACTACACCTGTTGTATTCAGCATTTCACTGTAAGGTCTACTACACCTGTTGTATTCAGCATTTCACTGTAAGGTCTACTACACCTGTTGTATTCAGCATTTCACTGTAAGGTCTACTACACCTGTTGTATTCAGCATTTCACTGTAAGGTCTACTACACCTGTTGTATTCAGCATTTCACTGTAAGGTCTACTACACCTGTTGTATTCAGCATTTCACTGTAAGGTCTACTACACCTGTTGTATTCAGCATTTCACTGTAAGGTCTACCTACACCTGTTGTATTCAGCATTTCACTGTAAGGTCTACTACACCTGTTTTAATTCAGCATTTCACTGTCAGGTCTACTACACCTGTTGTATTCAGCATTTCACTGTCAGGTCCACTACACCTGTTGTATTCAGCATTTCACTGTAAGGTCTACTACACCTGTTGTATTCAGCATTTCACTGTAAGGTCTACTACACCTGTTTTAATTCAGCATTTCACTGTCAGGTCTACTACACCTGTTGTATTCAGCATTTCACTGTCAGGTCCACTACACCTGTTGTATTCAGCATTTCACTGTAAGGTCTACTACACCTGTTGTATTCAGCATTTCACTGTAAGGTCTACTACACCTGTTGTATTCAGCATTTCACTGTAAGGTCTACTACACCTGTTGTATTCAGCATTTCACTGTAAGGTCTACTACACCTGTTGTATTCAGCATTTCACTGTAAGGTCTACTACACCTGTTGTATTCAGCATTTCACTGTAAGGTCTACTACACCTGTTGTATTCAGCATTTCACTGTAAGGTCTACTACACCTGTTGTATTCAGCATTTCACTGTAAGGTCTACTACACCTGTTGTATTCAGCATTTCACTGTAAGGTCTACTACACCTGTTGTATTCAGCATTTCACTGTAAGGTCTACTACACCTGTTGTATTCGGCGCACGTGACAAATAAACTTAAGATTTGATCTTAATAAAATAGCAAAAACACCAAATCCATGTTTTACTCCTCAACTTGCCCGGCATGGGAGATATAACCAAAGGCTCATCCAAGCAAGAATGTGCTAAAAATGGGATTATGAATCGGGTTCTAAAAGAGAACACTGCCAGATCTTTAAAAAAAAATTTTTAGACGCAAAACACAGTAAAGTCTGTCTGTAAAGGGTATGACATTCATCCTCTGTGTAGAGCTACGTGCTGCTCTGTTCTGGACCAACTGCAATTCAACTAGGTCTTCTTTGCCACAACCGACCTCTGTGTAGAGCTACGTGCTGCTCTGTTCTGGACCAACTGCAATTCAACTAGGTCTTCTTTGCCACAACCGACCTCTGTGTTCGGCTGCAGCTCGCGGCTCCCCTGACGCTTCCTCCCTCTACTCGATCGCCCATGAATGTTGTACACAAAATACATGGTAGTAGACATGCTCAAACTACTATAGATCGTGCCTACCGAAACACGTCATTATTATTGCTCTCTATTGACAGGGGAAATATCAACCTGTGTTTGGTTAAAACAGAGATTTTTTTTGTTGCCCCAATGCTAAATTCAAGTGGGGAGTTCCATGCAGCTATCTAGACAGCATATCAAACACAAGCAAGAGGCAAACAGCTGTATTACAGATGTAGTCATCACTGTAAACGTTGGCTATAGCAGGAGGCAGACAGCCAGTCTAATTAGAGATGTAGTCATCACTGTAAACGTTGGCTACAGCAGGAGGCAGACAGCCAGTCTAATTAGAGATGTAGTCATCATTGTAAACGTTGACTATAGCAGGAGGCAGACAGCCAGTCTAATTAGAGATGTAGTCATCATTGTAAACGTTGACTATAGCAGGAGGCAGACAGCCAGTCTAATTAGAGATGTAGTCATCACTGTAAACGTTGGCTATAGCAGGAGGCAGACAGCCAGTCTAATTAGAGATGTAGTCATCATTGTAAACGTTGGCTACAGCAGGAGGCAGACAGCCAGTCTAATTAGAGATGTAGTCATCACTGTAAACGTTGACTACAGCAGGAGGCAGACAGCCAGTCTAATTAGAGATGTAGTCATCACTGTAAACGTTGGCTATAGCAGGAGGCAGACAGCCAGTCTAATTAGAGATGTAGTCATCATTGTAAACGTTGGCTACAGCAGGAGGCAGACAGCCAGTCTAATTAGAGATGTAGTCATCACTGTAAACGTTGGCTATAGCAGGAGGCAGACAGCCAGTCTAATTACAGATGTAGTCATCATTGTAAACGTTGGCTACAGCAGGAGGCAGACAGCCAGTCTAATTATTGAGATGTAGTCATCATTGTAAACGTTGAGTAAGAGAGAAACGTGGAGGGAGGGGGAGTAGAGAGAGAGAAACGTGGAGGGAGGGGGGAGTAGAGAGAGAGAAACGTGGAGGGAGGGGGAGTAGAGAGAGAAACGTGGAGGGGGAGGGGGGGTAGAGAGAGAGAGAAACGTGGAGGGGGAGGGGGAGAAACGGGAGTAGAGAGAGAGAAAACGTGGAGGGAGGGGGGAGTAGAGAGAGAGAAACGTGGAGGGAGGGGGAGTAGAGAGAGAGAAGAGAAACGTGGAGGGAGGGGGAGTAGAGAGAGAGAAAAACGTGGAGGGAGGGGGAGTAGAGAGACAGAAACGTGGAGGGGGGGGAGTAGAGAGACAGAAACGTGGAGGGAGGGGGGAGTAGAGAGACAGAAACGTGGAGGGAGGGGGAGTAGAGAGACAGAAATGTGGAGGGGGGGGGAGTAGAGAGAGAGAAACGTGGAGGGAGGGGGAGTAGAGAGAGAAACGTGGAGGGAGGGGGAGGGAGGGGGAGTAGAGAGAGAGAAACGTGGAGGGAGGGGGAGTAGAGAGAGAGAAACGTGGAGGGAGGGGGAGGGAGGGGGAGAGAGAGAGAAAACGTGGAGGGAGGGGGGAGTAGAGAGAGAAACGTGGAGGGAGGGGGTGTAGAGAGAGAAACGTGGAGGGAGGGGGGAGTAAAGAGAGAAACGTGGAGGGAGGGGGAGTAAAGAGAGAAACGAGGAGGGAGGGGGAGTAGAGAGAGAAACGTGGAGGGAGGGGGGTAGAGAGAGAAACGTGGAGGGGGGGGAGTAGAGAGAGAAACGTGGAGGGAGGGGGGAGTAGAGAGAGAAACGTGGAGGGGGGGAGTAGGGGGGGGAGAGAGAAGAAACGTGGAGGGAGGGGGAAGAGAGAAACGTGGAGGGAGGGGGAGTAGAGAGAGAAACGTGGAGGGAGGGGGGAGGGGGGAGTAGAGAGAGAAACGTGGAGGGAGGGGGGGGGAGAGTAGAGAGAGAAACGTGGAGGGAGGGGGGAAACGTGGAGGGAGGGGGAGAGAGAGAGAACGTGGAGGGAGGGGGAGTAGTAGAGAGAGAAACGTGGAGGGAGGGGGAGTAGAGAGAGAGAAACGTGGAGGGAGGGGGAGTAGAGAGAGAGAAACGTGGAGGGAGGGGGAGTAGAGAGAGAGAAACGTGGAGGGAGGGGGGAGGGAGAGAGAGAGAAACGTGGAGGGAGGGGGGAGGGGAGGGAGGGGGAGAGAGAGAGAAACGTGGAGGGGGGGGAGAGAGAGAGAGAAACGTGGGAGGGGGAGGAGAGAGAGAGAAAACGTGGAGGGAGGGGGGGGAGTAGAGAGAGAAACGTGGAGGGAGGGGGAGTAGAGAGAGAGAAACGTGGGGAGGGAGGGGGAGTAGAGAGAGAGAAACGTGGAGGGAGGGGGAGTAGAGAGAGAGAAACGTGGAGGGAGGGGGGGGAGTAGAGAGAGAGAAACGTGGAGGGAGGGGGAGAGAGAGAGAAAACGTGGAGGGAGGGGGAGTAGAGAGAGAGAAACGTGGAGGGAGGGGGAGTAGAGAGAGAGAAACGTGGAGGGAGGGGGAGGGGGGTAGAGAGAGAAACGTGGAGGGAGGGGGGTGTAGAGAGAGAGAAACGTGGAGGGAGGGTGTAGAGAGAGAAAACGTGGAGGGAGGGGGGAGTAGAGAGAGAAACGTGGAGGGAGGGGGGAGGGGAGTAGAGAGAGAAAACGTGGAGGGAGGGGGGAGTAGAGAGAGAAACGTGGAGGGAGGGGGGAAAAGAGAAAAACTTGGAAGGGGGGAGGCAGCTACATAGAAAACATTTTGTGTGTAAAATAACATGCGCAGAACGTGCTCTGGGTCCTTAGCATTGAGAAAGAGGTTTGGGGGGGGCACAGCTTTTTGTTTGTGCAGAATGAATCATGATGCTCATACTAACGTGGTGCCTTTCTCCGAGCATTGTGACCTTTAATCACCTTCACGCGGAGTTGGAATGAAGACAACCCGGGAAGGCTAGGATAAATCACATGAAGGACCATTTCCACTGAGTCCCACCTGCTCCTGACGGTGCTGTGACTGCAGCTTGTGGAAGCTGGCCAGCTCCTCCCTCTGCAGGGCCAGCGTCCTCTGTTTCTCCTGCTCCAGGAGAACGTTGCCGCGGTGACGGCCAGGGAAGGAGGCGCGCTCGGTGAGGGAGGCGCGTTGTAGCTCGATGTGGCTGTCCTGCTTGGCGATGATGGCCTGAAGGGAGGGGAGACAGGAAGGGAGGGGAGCACGGGAGGGGAGGGAGGCAGGGAGGGGAGGGAGGCACGGGGGGAGGGAGGCGGGCACGGGGACCAAGGGAGGGGAGCACGGGAGGGGAGGGAGGGGAGCACGGGAGTGGAGGGAGGCACGGGAGGGGAGGGAGGGGGCACGGGAGGGGAGGGAGGGGAGACAGGAAGGGAGGGGAGCACGGGAGGGGAGGGAGGGGGCACGGGGACCAAGGGAGGGAGGCACGGGAGGGGAGGGAGGCACGGGGGGGGGAGGGGGGGGCACGGGGACGAAGAGAGGGGAGCACGGGAGGGGAGGGAGGGGAGACAGGAAGGGAGGGGAGCACGGGAGGGGAGGGAGGGGAGACAGGAAGGGAGGGGGCACGGGGACGAAGGGAGGGGAGCACGGGAGGGGAGGGAGGGGAGACAGGAAGGGAGGGGAGCACGGGAGGGGAGGGAGGGGGCACGGGGACCAAGGGAGGGGAGCACGGGAGGGGGAGGGAGGCACGGGAGGGGGAGGGAGGGGGCACGGGGACGAAGGGAGGGGAGCACGGGAGGGGGAGGGAGGGGAGATGTGGGTCAACTTATTGAAAGGATAAGGCTTGTGGTCACAGACCATAACCAATCAAAAGGCGAGTCTAGCAGTCTCCATGTGATGTCATTTAAACATTTTTGTTCACATACAAACAGACTAGTATTTGGGGTCTAGCCCTGGTAAGAAGACTGCAGTCCTGTTGACTGTTCATGGCCCAGTCACACACACAGACAGGACAGGACTGGACTGGAGGAGAGCTACATGTCATGTGGAGTATGTTGAGAGGTTGTCGAGAGGGTACCTAGGAAAAGTGAGTGGTTACCTGCAGGCTGTAGAGTCTCTGGGACAGCATCAGCACCCGGTCAAAGAACTAGTTGAGGCAGAAACAGGAACGGTAGGAAAGAGAAGGTCAACAGACAACTGTAGGTTAGCGCCATAGATACACGACTGTTTTATACCAATGGTTTGGACACCTTATTAGAGGCCATAATAACGCATAAGGATGAAGAAGCTTAACAGAGGTTAAAATACCAACTGAAATGAGCACATCTCCTACCTCAGCCTCGGGGAAGGTGTTAGACCAGATGGGGTTCCAGGTGGCTGGAGAGGCCTCTTCCTCCTCCTCATCATCATCATCCGCCTGTACATCACACATTATACACACCACGCCCACCATCACACACACACACACACAACCCCCATTACACACACACACAACCCCCATTACACACACACCATTACACACACACATTACACACACACACACACACACCCCCCATTACACACACACCCCATTACACACACACACAACCCCCATTACACATATACCCCCATAACACACACACACACACACACATATCCCCCATTACACACACATCTCCACCATTACACACCCCCCATTACACACACACGCACACACACCCCCACCATTACACACACACCCACTCCCATTACACACCCCCACCCCATTACACACCCCCACAACCCCATTACACACACACAACCCCATTACACACACAATTACACACTGTTGTGTAGGGTGTGTGTTTGTATATTTGACCCACCTGTGGCTGCTCCAAGGTCTGCTGACTAGCCTGGATCTTTGTAAGCTGGGGGTCAGAGCAGCCTTTCTGGGTCTCGTCTCTGGCCCTGTCCCCTCCACTGTGGTTCTTCTTCTTCACAATGCCTTCTAACACGCACACAAACAGAGTCAAACACCTTTTAGATCATAATACATGATTCTATGGACAGAGTTTAGATCAGCATTCGTACTCTAAGATGCTTTGTGGATACGGGGCTCAGAGCAGGCAGACGGAGTGGACTCACTCTTGTTGAGGATGATGGGCCTGCTGTCATAGCCCCCGAAGGTGTCTGCTCTCCTGGGCAGAGCCCCGGATCCTGAACCCTCCTCTAGACGAGAAGCTGGCTCTCTCACACCAGACAGCAACAGGTTCTGAAGACTCTCCACTGTGGAGGGGGAGGCGGGGGGAGAGGAGAGAGAGAGATTAACAATGTTTCAAGGCTGTCTTTATGATAGGACAAGATTTGCGAGGAGCCGACCCTCCTGTAGTAACAGATGGGTGCAGCGAGGAGCCGACCCTCCTGTGGTAACAGACGGGTGCAGCGAGGAGCCGACCCTCCTGTAGTAACAGATGGGTGTAGCGAGGAGCCGACCCTCCTACGGTAACAGACGGTTGTAGCGAGGAGCCGACCCTCCTACGGTAACAGACGGGTGCAGCGAGGAGCCGACCCTCCCGTGGTAACAGACGGGTGCAGCGAGGAGCCGACCCTCCTACGGTAACAGACGGTTGTAGCGAGGAGCCGACCCTCCCGTGGTAACAGATCTAACACACCTGATTAAATTAATCGAGGTACCTTGGCACTGTTATTAGAAAGCAACGCATTGATTTTCACTGTCACAGAGACGATACACAACTGAAAATCATCTGGTGACACAGTAAACGTTCTCTCCACGGATAAATTAAGACTGCATTAAGTGATTTAAATATTTAGATGACTCACAACTTCCTCCAGCTGAATAAAACAAGAAGTTTCTTATTGCTGGAGTCAAAGTACAGAGAGAGAATCTGGCAGCACATTTCTTATGAATATGACAGACCAGCTAGATCTACTGTCTCTATTATAATATGACAGACCAGCTTGATCTACTGTCTCTATTATAATATGACAGACCAGCTAGATCTACTGTCTCTATTATAATATGACAGACCAGCTAGATATATTGTCTCTATTATATTATGACAGACCAGCTAGATCTACTGTCTCTATTATAATATGACAGACCAGCTAGATCTACTGTCTCTATTATAATATGACAGACCAGCTAGATCTACTGTCTCTATTATAATATGACAGACCAGCTAGATATACTGTCTCTTTTATAATATGACAGACCAGCTACATCTACTGTCTCTATTATAATATGACAGACCAGCTAGATCTACTGTCTCTATTATAATATGACAGACCAGCTAGATCTACTGTCTCTATTATAATATGACAGACAGCTGGATATACTGTCTCTATTATAATATGACAGACCAGCTAGATATACTGTCTCTATTATAATATGACAGACCAGCTAGATCTATTGTCTCTATTATAATATGACAGACCAGCTAGATATACTGTCTCTATTATAATATGACAGACCAGCTAGATCTATTGTCTCTATTATAATATGACAGACCAGCTAGATCTACTGTCTCTATTATAATATGACAGACCAGCTAGATCTACTGTCTCTATTATAATATGACAGACCAGCTAGATCTATTGTCTCTATTATAATATGACAGACCAGCTAGATATACTGTCTCTATTATAATATGACAGACCAGCTGATATACTGTCTCTATTATAATATGACAGACCAGCTAGATCTACTGTCTCTATTATAATATGACAGACCAGCTGGATATACTGTCTCTATTATAATATGACAGACCAGCTAGATCTATTGTCTCTATTATAATATGACAGACCAGCTAGATATACTGTCTCTATTATAATATGACAGACCAGCTAGATATACTGTCTCTATTATAATATGACAGACCAGCTGGATATACTGTCTCTATTATAATATGACAGACCAGCTAGATCTATTGTCTCTATTATAATATGACAGACCAGCTAGATCTATTGTCTCTATTATAATATGACAGACCAGCTAGATCTACTGTCTCTATTATAATATGACAGACCAGCTAGATCTATTGTCTCTATTATAATATGACAGACCAGCTACTGTCTCTATTATAATATGACAGACCAGCTAGATCTACTGTCTCTATTATAATATGACAGACCAGCTAGATATACTGTCTCTATTATAATATGACAGACCAGCTAGATCTATTGTCTCTATTATAATATGACAGACCAGCTAGATATACTGTCTCTATTATAATATGACAGACCAGCTGGATATACTGTCTCTATTATAATATGACAGACCAGCTAGATCTATTGTCTCTATTATAATATGACAGACCAGCTAGATCTATTGTCTCTATTATAATATGACAGACCAGCTAGATATACTGTCTCTATTATAATATGACAGACCAGCTAGATCTATTGTCTCTATTATAATATGACAGACCAGCTAGATCTACTGTCTCTATTATAATATGACAGACCAGCTAGATATACTGTCTCTATTATAATATGACAGACCAGCTAGATCTACTGTCTCTATTATATTATGATAGACCAGCTAGATCTACTGTCTCTATTATAATATGACAGACCAGCTAGATCTATTGTCTCTATTATAATATGACAGACCAGCTAGATCTACTGTCTCTATTATAATATGACATACCAGCTAGATCTATTGTCTCTATTATAATATGACAGACCAGCTAGATCTACTGCCTCTATTATAATATGACTGACCAGCTAGATCTGCTGTCGCTATTATATTATGATAGACCAGCTAGATATACTGTCTCTATTATAATATGACAGACCAGCTAGATCTAGTGTCTCTATTATAATATGACAGACCAGCTAGATCTACTGTCTCTATTATAATATGACAGACCAGCTAGATCTACTGTCTCTATTATAATATGACAGACCAGCTGGATCTACTGTCTCTATTATAATATGACAGACCAGCTGGATCTACTGTCTCTATTATAATATGACAGACCAGCTGGATCTACTGTCTCTATTATAATATGACAGACCAGTTAGATCTATTGTCTCTATTATAATATGACAGACCAGCTAGATCTATTGTATCTATTATAATATGACAGACCAGCTAGATCTATTGTCTCTATTATAATATGACAGACCAGCTAGATATACTGTCTCTATTATAATATGACAGACCAGCTAGATCTATTGTCTCTATTATAATATGACAGACCAGCTAGATATACTGTCTCTATTATAATATGACAGACCAGCTAGATCTATTGTCTCTATTATAATATGACAGACCAGCTAGATCTATTGTCTCTATTATAATATGACAGACCAGCTAGATCTATTGTCTCTATTATAATATGACAGACCAGCTGGATATACTGTCTCTATTATAATATGACAGACCAGCTAGATCTATTGTCTCTATTATAATATGACAGACCAGCTGGATCTACTGTCTCTATTATAATATGACAGACCAGCTGGATATACTGTCTCTATTATAATATGACAGACCAGCTAGATCTACTGTCTCTATTATAATATGACAGACCAGCTGGATATACTGTCTCTATTATAATATGACAGACCAGCTAGATATACTGTCTCTATTATAATATGACAGACCAGCTAGATCTACTGTCTCTATTATAATATGACAGACCAGCTAGATCTATTGTCTCTATTATAATATGACAGACCAGCTAGATCTATTGTCTCTATTATAATATGACAGACCAGCTAGATATATTGTCTCTGTTATAATATGACAGACCAGCTGGATATACTGTCTCTATTATAATATGTCAGACCAGCTGGATATACTGTCTCTATTATAATATGACAGACCAGCTAGATCTATTGTCTCTATTATAATATGACAGACCAGCTAGATATACTGTCTCTATTATAATATGACAGACCAGCTAGATCTATTGTATCTATTATAATATGACAGACCAGCTAGATCTATTGTCTCTATTATAATATGACAGACCAGCTGGATATACTGTCTCTATTATAATATGACAGACCAGCTAGATCTATTGTCTCTATTATAATATGACAGACCAGCTAGATATACTGTCTCTATTATAATATGACAGACCAGCTAGATCTACTGTCTCTATTATAATATGACAGACCAGCTAGATCTATTGTCTCTATTATAATATGACAGACCAGCTAGATCTATTGTCTCTATTATAATATGACAGACCAGCTAGATATATTGTCTCTATTATAATATGACAGACCAGCTGGATATACTGTCTCTATTATAATATGACAGACCAGCTGGATATACTGTCTCTATTATAATATGACAGACCAGCTAGATCTACTGTCTCTATTATAATATGACAGACCAGCTGGATCTACTGTCTCTATTATAATATGACAGACCAGCTGGATCTACTGTCTCTATTATAATATGACAGACCAGCTAGATATACTGTCTCTATTATAATATGACAGACCAGCTAGATCTACTGTCTCTATTATAATATGACAGACCAGCTAGATCTATTGTCTCTATTATAATATGACAGACCAGCTGGATCTACTGTCTCTATTATAATATGACAGACCAGCTAGATATACTGTCTCTATTATAATATGACAGACCAGCTAGATATACTGTCTCTATTATAATATGACAGACCAGCTAGATATACTGTCTCTATTATAATATGACAGACCAGCTGGATATACTGTCTCTATTATAATATGACAGACCAGCTAGATATACTGTCTCTATTATAATATGACAGACCAGCTGGATATACTGTCTCTATTATAATATGACAGACCAGCTAGATATACTGTCTCTATTATAATATGACAGACCAGCTGGATATACTGTCTCTATTATAATATGACAGACCAGCTGGATATACTGTCTCTATTATAATATGACAGACCAGCTGGATATACTGTCTCTATTATAATATGACAGACCAGCTGGATATACTGTCTCTATTATAATATGACAGACCAGCTGGATCTACTGTCTCTATTATAATATGACAGACCAGCTAGATATACTGTCTCTATTATAATATGACAGACCAGCTAGATATACTGTCTCTATTATAATATGACAGACCAGCTGGAGTCAAAGTACAGAGAGAGAATCTGGCAGCACATTTCAATTCACAGGAAATAAAGATAAGACCAGGTTAAAAAAAAACCTAGGCCTTATTTTAGATTCTTAACTAAATTTCAAATCACACATTAGGAATGTGACCAAAATAGCTTTTACCACCTGAGGAACATTGCAAAGGTGCGGCCATTTCTCCCTCAGGCTGATACAGAGAGACTCATCCATGCTTTTATTACAAGCAGGCTTGACTACTGTAATGCTCTCCTGTCTGGTCTACCCAAGAAAGCCATCAGCTGCAAAACATACAGAATGCTGCAGCACAGATACAGACCAAGACCAGACGGAGAGCACATATTACACTGGTTTTAAACACTGACTGCCTGTGAGTTTTAGAATACATTTTAATATTATTCTATTGGTTTTTAAATCAATCCAATCCATGATTGTGCACCACAATACATGTCAGCTTTTAAGTTCTGTACCCAGTAGGTCCCTCAGGTCCTTTTAACTATCCCAAAGCCTGGGACCAAGAGGCATGGAGAGACATCCTTTTAACTATCTCAAAGCCTAGGACCAAGAGGCATGGAGAGAGACAGTCTTTTAACTATCCCAAAGCCTAGGACCAAGAGGCATGGAGAGAGACAGTCTTAACTATCCCAAAGCCTGGGACCAAGAGGCATGGAGAGAGACAGTCTTTTAACTATCCCAAAGCCTAGGACCAAGAGGCATGGAGAGAGACAGTCTTTTAACTATCCCAAAGCCTAGGACCAAGAGGCATGGAGAGAGACAGTCTTAACTATCCCAAAGCCTAGGACCAAGAGGCATGGAGAGAGACAGTCTTAACTATCTCAAAGCCTAGGACCAAGAGGCATGGAGAGAGACAGTCTTAACTATCTCAAAGCCTAGGACCAAGAGGCATGGAGAGAGACAGTCTTTTAACTATCTCAAAGCCTAGGACCAAGAGGCATGGAGAGACATCCTTTTAACTATCCCAAAGCCTAGGACCAAGAGGCATGGAGAGAGACAGTCTTTTAACTATCTCAAAGCCTAGGACCAAGAGGCATGGAGAGAGACAGTCTTAACTATCTCAAAGCCTAGGACCAAGAGGCATGGAGAGAGACAGTCTTTTAACTATCTCAAAGCCTAGGACCAAGAGGCATGGAGAGAGACAGTCTTAACTATCTCAAAGCCTAGGACCAAGAGGCATGGAGAGACATCCTTTTAACTATCCCAAAGCCTCGGACCAGGAGGCATGGAGAGACAGCCTTTAGTTACTGAATAGCCTGCCAGAGGGGGGCTGAAACTGTGGACGTACGGGATTGGGCAGACTAGATACAACAGTTTGAACAGTAGTGTGTTGTCTCTACCTTCTTGCCCTTTGTGCTGTTGTCTGTGCCCAACAATGTTTGTACCCTTATGTTGCTACCATGTTGTCGTCATGTTGTGTTGCTACCATGTTGTCGTCATGTTGTGTTGCTACCATGTTGTCGTCATGTTGTGTTGCTACCATGATGTTGTTGTCGTCTTAGATCTCTTTATGTAGTGTTGTCTCTTTTTTTTTGTGTTGTCTCTCGTCATGTGTTTTGTCCTAGATTTTTATTTAATTTATTTTTAATCCCAGCAGGAGGCCCAGCAGGAGACCTTTTGGTAGGCCATCATTGTAAATAAGAATTTGTTCTTAACTGATTTACCTAGTTAAATATAAAGGTTAAATAGATTTTTTTTTAAATTAAAAAAATGTATTTATTGGATCAGTCTGAAACGTTGCGCACACTGCTGCAACCTAGTGGCCAACATTTAAATTGCGCCTAGACTCCTAAGTGATATAATGGCCCATCTCTTGCATTTCAAAGATGGAACAAAAGAAATAGAAAACTCATGTTTTTCTCGTTATATTATCTATTACCAGATCTAATGTGTTATATTCTCCTACATTCATTTCACATTTCCACAAACTTCAAAGCGTTTCCTTTCAAATGGTACCAGGAATATGCATATCCTTACTTCAGGTCCTGAGCTACAGCCAGATAGATAAGGGTGTCATTTTAGGTGAAACGTCCCTCCCAGCCTAGTGACTCGCTTCACCATTTATTTATTTGTAGGCTGTAGCCGTTAAATAATATAGCCTAAATAATTACATTTTCTTTCTTAAGCTCCCTGTCTGGCACCTGACCTATTTAGACTGTTAATTTTATATATATTTTTTTTTTTTTTTTTTTTTTTAAATTAGATTTTTTAATTAATATTACATTTACACAAGTATTCAGACCCTTTACTCAGTACTTTGTTGAAGCACCTTTGACAGCGATTACAGCCTCAAGTCATCTTGGGTATGAAGCTACAAGCTTGGGACACCTGTATTTGGGGAAACATTTAGACTTGTCCTGAAGCCACTCCTGCATTTCATGTTTTCATTTCACCTTTATTTAACGAGGAAAGTCAGTTAAGAACAAATTCTTATCTACCAAAAGGCAAAACGGATTCCTGCGGGGACAGGGGCCTGGGATTAAATAAAATAAATATATTATATATAGGACAAAACACACATCACGACAAGGGAGACAACACAACATAAAGAGAGACCTAAGACAACAACAGAGCAAGGCAGCAACACATGACAACACAACATGGTAGCAACACGACAACAACATGACAGCAACACAACATGGTAGCAGCACAAAACAGGGTACAAACATTATTGGTCACAGACAGCAGCACAAAGGGCAAGAAGGTAGAGACAACAATACATCACACAAAGCAGCCACAACTGTCAGTAAGAGTGTCCATGATTTGAGTCTTTGAATTAAGAGATTGAGATAAAACTGTTCAGTTTGAGTGTTTGTTGCAGCTCGTTCCAGTCGCTAGCTGCAGCAAACTGAAAAGACGAGCGACCTGTTTAATATGAAACACAGCCTATTTGAAATGAGAGCTTCCTTTACATGTTGTTTACACAAATACTTTCATTCAAATCATATGTTTTTCCTTTCAATACCATATGACAGTGTGTGTGTGTGTTACCTTGTGTTTGTGTAAGTGTGTGTGGTACCTTGTGTTTGTGTAAGTGTGTGTGGTACCTTGTGTTTGTGTAAGTGTGTGTGTGTGTTACCTTGTGTTTGTGTAAGTGCGTGTGTTACCTTGTGTAAGTGCGTGTGGTACCTTGTGTTTGTGTAAGTGTGTGTGGTACCTTGTGTAAGTGTGTGTGGTACCTTGTGTTTGTGTAAGTGTGTGTGGTACCTTGTGTAAGTGTGTGTGTTACCTTGTGTTTGTGTAAGTGTGTGTGTTACCTTGTGTTTGTGTAAGTGTTTGTGTAAGTGTTACCTTGTGTTTGTGTAAGTGTGTGTGTTACCTTGTGTTTGTGTAAGTGCGTGTGTTACCTTGTGTTTGTGTAAGTGCGTGTGTTACCTTGTGTTTGTGTAAGTGCGTGTGGTACCTTGTGTTTGTGTAAGTGTGTGTGTTACCTTGTGTTTGTGTAAGTGTGTGTGTTACCTTGTGTTTGTGTAAGTGTGTGTGTTACCTTGTGTTCGTGTAAGTGCGTGTGGTACCTTGTGTTTGTGTAAGTGCATATGTGTGTGTGTTGTACCATCAGTGATGGTCCCCTTGAGCAGTGTCTCCCCCTGGTGGAGGTCTGAGGCGTCACCTCGCAGCATTAGGCGGGAGCGAAAGGTCGTATCCTCGTGACCAGACACCAGACACATGTCTGAAAACAGCTGCAGCTTCTCTGTCAGCAACGTCACGATCTGGGAGTCCTTCTGGCTCAGACGCTCTGGGAGAGGAGAACGGGGACAGAAAGAATTAACAGTTCGTTACATGAAATGCCAGGAACAGAAACATTAAAAGGTGAATGTTGACTGGTGCATGACCGCCACCTAGTGGTCTAGCATCAACATGACACTATTGACCGCCACCTAGTGGTCTAGCATCAACATGACACTATTGACCGCCACCTAGTGGTCTAGCATCAACATGACACTATTGACCGCCACCTAGTGGTCTAGCATCAACATGACACTATTGACCGCCACCTAGTGGTCTAGCATCAACATGACACTATTGACCGCCACCTAGTGGTCTAGCATCAACATGACACTATTACAAAGACGAGGCCATTGGTCCTGTCGTCACTGTCGTCGTAAGTTACCTTGGAACTCGTTGAATCTGGCGGCTCGAGCCTCCTCCTGCTCACTGAAGAGTCTCTCCTCAGTGTGTGGACAACTATCGAGAGAAACAGAGAGAGCGAGAGAGGCGAGTTAGCTAGGACTCGAAGCCTTGGATTTAGATACAAAGCAGAGTTTCAACTCCAGTACTGGGGACCAACTGTGTATCGAGGTTCTCTTTTTAACTACTTAGTCCGATTGAGGAGCAGTATTAAACCACCTGATGTTTTACAATATGTTCAGCTGGAGTGAAAGATAGTGTGGCGCCGTGCTTAACAACCGTAGTTGACAGGCTGTGTGGTGGTGCTGGGAGAGGAAGACCCAGACCTCCATTAATTAGAAAAGTTTACACAAGACAAACACTGCCAGAGTTGTTGAGTCTGTAACCGGGTACAAGACATCCCATGTCTTGTAAAAGGTCATGAAAATGAAAAAATGTGAACGAAATGTCGACATTAAAACGACACAGGTCAGGCAGAGTAATGTGTTTTAATGAGCTGGGCCACGTACCCACAAAAGCATTTCAGAGTATGAGTGCTGATCTAGGATCAGTTGATTTTACGATCTTAATAAATAAGATAAATGGACAGATCCTAGATCGGCACTCCTACTTTGAGGGGCTTTGTGGATACGGGCCCTGGAGTGAAACACAGCATACACAAAATGGATCCTCAGTGCTGCATCAATACCTGTAAACGAGCTGTACGGCCGAGAGGGGGCGTACGGCCGAGAGGGGGCGTACGGCCGAATAAAGTAAGAGCGTTTATGTTCGCTTCCTCTGGACTTCTCTTCTGCTGTGACTGTACATCTTCCCATTTACTCTCTCACGCCAAGCCCCTCTCCACGCACGCCAAGCCCCTCTCCACGCACGCCAAGCCCCTCTCCACGCACGCCAAGCCCCTCCCCACGCACGCCAAGCCCCTCCCCACGCACGCCAAGCCCCTCCCCACGCACGCCAAGCCCCTCCCCACGCACGCCAAGCCCCTCCCCACGCACGCCAAGCCCCTCCCCACGCACGCCAAGCCCCTCCCACGCACGCCAAGCCCCTCCCCACGCACGCCAAGCCCCTCCCCACGCACGCCAAGCCCCTCCCCACGCACGCCAAGCCCCTCCCCACGCACGCCAAGCCCCTCCCCACGCACGCCAAGCCCCTCCCCACGCACGCCAAGCCCCTCCCCACGCACGCCAAGCCCCTCCCCGCGCACGCCAAGCCCCTCCCCACGCACGCCAAGCCCCTCCCCACGCACACCAAGCCCCTCCCCAAGCACACATTAAACGTTTCATTCATTTTTGGTTCTATCAGGGCAGCCCAACCTTCTTCCCGGAGATCTACTGGCCTGTGGGTTCAGTCCAACCTTCTTCCCGGAGATCTACTGCCCTGTGGGTTCAGTCCAACCTTCTTCCCGGAGATCTACTGCCCTGTGGGTTCAGTCCAACCTTCTTCCTGGAGATCTACTGCCCTGTGGGTTCAGTCCAACCTTCTTCCTGGAGATCTACCGTCCTGTGGGTTCAGTCCAACCTTCTTCCTGGAGATCTACTGCCCTGTGGGTTCAGTCCAACCTTCTTCCTGGAGATCTACTGCCCTGTGGGTTCAGTCCAACCTTCTTTCTGGAGATCTACCGTCCTGTGGGTTTTCAGTCCAACCCTCTTTCTGGAGATCTACCGTCCTGTGGGTTTTCAGTCCAACCCTCTTTCCTGGAGATCTACCGTCCTGTGGGTTTTCAGTCCAACCCTCTTTCTGGAGATCTACCGTCCTGTGGGTTTTCAGTCCAACCCTCTTTCTGGAGATCTACCGTCCTGTGGGTTTTCAGTCCAACCCTCTTTCTGGAGATCTACCGTCCTGTGGGTTTTCAGTCCAACCCCCATTTAACACAGCTGATTCTACTTATTAGCTGCTCAACAAGACCTGAACTAACTTAAATCAGATATGCTAAATTAGAGTTGGACCCGAAAACCTACAGGAACCATCGCATGAGCCTGAAGCCACAAACTACCCAAACTCGCGTTTCTAGAAATTAATTCAAAGTCATTTTTAGCTTAATTTGTATTTACTTCTAAGTAAGTCAAAGCCTATATGCATAATTTATAGACTGTAATGATTTAATACAACAAAATGCTATTTAAATGCGGAGGACTTTATGTTCCTTCCAGCCTGTTGTCGTAAATGCTTCACAATGTATTTCTTTGTAGGCTATAGCCTTGAAATAATATTGCCTAAATAATTAATTTTCCTTCTTAGACTCCCTGTCTGTCTCCTGACCTATTTAGAGTGTTTATATGCTGTTTAATATGACATGAAGCCTATTTGAAATGATAAGCACTTCCTACAGTCACCTTTTCATGTAGTTCATTAAAATACTTCACAACCAAACGGTTCCCGGTAACACAACTGAGGGGTTCTACTTATTAGCTGCACAACAAGACCTGAACTAACGGTAAATCAGATATCACTACAATAGAGTGTTGGTTACCCGGTAGGTCCCGGTAGTCCAACAGGAACCAGTCACAACAATAGAGGGGTTGGTGAAGGTTAAACGGTAGGTCGGTAGTCACAACAATAGATGGGTGTTGGTTAAACGGTAGGTCGGTAGTCACAACAATAGATGGGTGTTGGTTAAACGGGTAGGTCGGTAGTCACAACAATAGAGCCAAACGGTAGGTCCCAGTCACAACAATAGATGGGTGTTGGTTAAACGGTAGAAATTAATTCAAAGTCATTTTGTTGGTTAATTTGTATTTACAACAATAGAGGGTGTTGGTTAAAGCCTATCATGCATAATTTATAGACTGTAATGATTTAATACAACAAAATGCTGTTTAAATGGTCGGAGGACTTTATGTTCCTTCCAGCCTGTTGTTGTAAATGCTTCACAATAGATGGGTGTTGGTTAAACGGTTGTAGGCTATAGCCTTGAAATAATATTGCCTAAATAATTAATTTTAAACGGTAGGTCCCTGTCCTTCTTAGATGGGTGTTGGTTAAACTGTCCCGGTAGTCACAACAATAGATGGGTGTTGGTTAAACGGTGTTAGTCACAACAATAGATGGGTGTTGGTTAAACGGTAGGTCCCGGTGACATGAAGCCTATTTGAAAATGATAAGCACTTCCTCAGTCACCTTTTCATGTAGTTCATTAAAATACTTCACAACCAAACGGTAGGTCCCGGTAGTCACAACAATAGAGGGGTGTTGGTTAAACGGTAGGTCCCGGTAGTCACAACAATAGAGGGGTGTTGGTTAAACGGTAGGTCCCGGTAGTCACAACAATAGAGGGGTGTTGGTTAAACGGTAGGGCCCGGTAGTCACAACAATAGAGGGGTGTTGGTTAAACGGTAGGTCCCGGTAGTCACAACAATAGAGGGGTGTTGGTTAAACGGTAGGTCCCGGTAGTCACAACAATAGATGGGTGGTGGTTAAACGGTAGGTCCCGGTAGTCACAACAATAGAGGGGTGTTGGTTAAACGGTAGGTCCCGGTAGTCACAACAATAGATGGGTGTTGGTTAAATTGTCATTTGAAATGAATGGAGCGAATTTCGAGAGGCAGTTTTTTTTCCCCTTCTTCCTGCGGAGAGGAGCCTTTCCAACCACTCAACTCTATTAACATGCTCTGGTGTGTGTGTGTGTGTGTGTGTGCACGTGTGTGTGCGTACCTCTCCACGGCCTGCCGGATGTGTGTCATCCAGGAGTTGCGCTCCTCCTTGGAGGCGGTGTGGATCTCGTACATCTCCGGCTCATTGGAGGAGGCGCAGATCAGGAACATGGCCCTCTCCTCGTGGGCCACCTCCCTTACTATCAACTTCTGGAGGGAGATCACTGAGGGCTTGTTGTCCTAGGGAGTGGGAAAAGAGTCAAGGCAGCTACAAGTCACATTGAAAGAGAATAACAGCAGAACGCAAAACGGAGGAACTTTTCATAGTTCTAGACGAGGGCTCTCCAACCCTGTACCTGGAGAGCTACCCTCCTGTAGGTTTACACCAGGTCTCTCCAACCCTGTACCTGGAGAGCTACCCTCCTGTAGGTTTACACCAGGTCTCTCCAACCCTGTACCTGGAGAGCTACCCTCCTGTAGGTTTACACCAGGTCTCTCCAACCCTGTACCTGGAGAGCTACCCTCCTGTAGGTTTACACCAGGTCTCTCCAACCCTGTACCTGGAGAGCTACCCTCCTGTAGGTTTACACCAGGTCTCTCCAACCCTGTACCTGGAGAGCTACCCTCCTGTAGGTTTACACCAGGTCTCTCCAACCCTGTTCCTGGAGAGCTACCATCCTGTAGGTTTACACCAGGTCTCTCCAACCCTGTTCCTGGAGAGCTACCCTCCTGTAGGTTTACACCAGGTCTCTCTAACCCTGTTCCTGGAGAGATACCCTCCTGTAGGTTTACACCAGGGCTCTCCAACCCTGTTCCTGGTTACCCACCCTCCTGCAGGTTTACACCAGGGCTCTCCAACCCTGTTCCTGGAGAGATACCCTCCTGTAGGTTTACACCAGGTCTCTCTAACCCTGTTCCTGGAGAGCTACCATCCTGTAGGTTTACACCAGGGCTCTCCAACCCTGTTCCTGGAGAGCTACCCTCCTGTAGGTTTACACCAGGTCTCTCTAACCCTGTTCCTGGAGAGATACCCTCCTGTAGGTTTACACCAGGGCTCTCCAACCCTGGGAGAGATACTCCTGTAGGTTTACAACCCTGTTCCTGGAGAGATACCCTCCTGTAGGTTTACACCAGGTCTCTCTAACCCTGTTCCTGGAGAGCTACCATCCTGTAGGTTTACACCAGGGCTCTCCAACCCTGTTCCTGGAGAGCTACCCTCCTGTAGGTTTACACCAGGTCTCTCTAACCCTGTTCCTGGAGAGATACCCTCCTGTAGGTTTACACCAGGGCTCTCCAACCCTGTTCCTGGTTACCCACCCTCCTGCAGGTTTACACCAGGGCTCTCCAACCCTGTTCCTGGTTACCCACCCTCCTGCAGGTTTACACCAGGGCTCTCCAACCCTGTTCCTGGTTACCCACCCTCCTGTAGGTTTACACCAGGATGAGTAGTTCTCCAGGAACAAGGTTGGAGAGCCCTGGTCTAGACCGATAAACAGAAGCAGCTGTGTCTAAATTTGTGTTGAGAGAGTTGTACGACAGATTTGTTCAGTCGTTCCAGAGTGGAAAACAAAGCTTAGTCGGAATGAACCGACAGTAGAATTCCCGACTCACCACTGTGGAGAAAACATATCTCTGGTCCTTGTCTTGGAGTAACAGAAGCACGTCGGACAGCAGCACAGCCACAATATCTGAAATGGAACAGGAGTTACATTTTTAGACCTGTGTGAGATCGACACAGACAGAAGAGAAAACAGAAGATCATTGGAGGCAGGGTTGGGGTCAACTTCATTTAAATTACAGTCAATTCAGAAAGAAAAAATAAATTCCACATTTTTCCCAATTGAAAAGCATTTGAAGATAATTGGAATTTCTGCGCACTTCCTGAATTGACTGGAGTTGAAATGAAATTTAACCCCGACCCTGACCCGAGAGTCATCCTGTTACCTTTGAGTCTGCCGGAGGCGGCCTTGTGGTTGGCCGTCCCCTCATGCAGCAGCCTGCGTCGACCCTGGGACAGGTCCTCTCTGTGGAACACACGGCCATCTTTGATCTTGCCGAGGGACTTGGGCTCCATCTTGTGGGCGATGTCTCGGAGTCGCGAGGCCTTCTCATGCAGGTTGACCATGGCATCCACCTGGACGATGCAGTCTTTAATCAGACTAAGAGACCTGGTCAACTCCTCGTGTTCCTCCGTACCCACTGGAGGGAGGAAAGACAAACTGACTTCAGACAAACAGAATGTTACGGAGAACTTTTATTTCTCTTAGCTCTTTAGGGTTTTAGGCTGCGTATCCGTAAGGCACTTTGTGACGACTGCTGATGTAAGAAAGGGCCTTATAAAATACATTTGATTGATTAGGTAAGGGAGATATCGTGTTGTTCTTTCTATTCCATTAGTCTAACAGAAAGTTGGGCCTAAATCTCAAGCGTTATCAGACAGGAGAGGACCAAGTACATAAATGCTCTGTTTACTGACGTCTGTACCTTCTGTATTCTGCACAATACGTTCCACCAGCACAGGGTACTTGGTGATGCGTTGTGTCACCAGGAGGATACACTCAGTCACTCCCAATCTTCTCACAACAGACAAATTATTGACTTTCTGGAAGAAGAAAAAAAGACCATTTAGTGCAATCACCAAATGTTTCTGGTTACACACAGGAGGCCACTCTCTCTGGGATGTGAAAAAACCTCACCTTCATAAATAACCCAGTGTCATGAATGTTTCACTTCCTCTTTAAAAAAAGAAGAGGCAATTCACAGTTGTTGCATACATTTGTGGACTTAATGATAAACTCATTGATTTTGAAGAATATAACTTGCCTCATGAGCTGAGAACAACTGTTGTACCCCATCGGAAACCAAAACTATAAGCTGGTTTTACTACACTGTAAATGTAAACAAACACTGTAGAACCTCAAATAATGAATAAAAATATAAAATGTTGATTTCATGGATGGGTCAGTCCTTACATCAATAGCTATTGTCTATGAATTCAAGTGGTTACATTTCTCCAGGCTCACCCCTCAGCTTTTGACCCAATAAAGGAGGTGGGGGGTGACTGCTTTGTATCGTTTCAACTGCAGATATTCCTTTAAGTTAGCAGATGGGTCCACCATTTTTTGTCAATTTCTCAACTCCAGTAATGGAATCAGTAACAACCAACCCGTATGAGGTTCTGGAACTTCTTGTTGTTGTGTAGTTGCTCCTTGTAGTAGCTGACAGCCTCGGTGTGGTGGCTGCAGAAATCACCATAGTTCTCCTTCATCCGATCCCCTTTCTCACCTGAAAACTGGAGAGGAGACAGGGATGAGATCTGAGGAGACCTTATTCAGCTGATACAACTCTCAGTACCGTTACTGTCGATAGTCTGCTCTGATTACCTTCTCTCTTTGACAGGTTCAACCAAAGCAGAATATGGTTTGAATATATAGTATGCATTAGGAAAGTATTCAGACCCCTTGACTTTTCCCACATTTTGTTATGTTACAGCCGTATTCTAAAATGTATTAAATTGTTTTCCACCCCTCATCAATCTACACACAATACCCCATAATGACATCCCAATACCCCATAATGACATCCCAATACCCCCATAATGACATCCCAAAACCCCCATAATGACATCCCAATACCCCATAATGACATCCCAATACCCCATAATGACATCCCAATACCCCATAATGACATCCCAATACCCCCAATACCCCATAATGACATCCCAATACCCCATAATGACCCCAATACCCCATAATGACATCCCAATACCCCATAATGACATCCCAATCAATACCCCCCCATAATGACATCTCAATACCCCATAATGACATCTCAATACCCCATAATGACATCTCAATACCCCATCTCATAATGACATCTCAATACCCCATAATGACATCTCAATACCCCATAATGACATCGCAGTACCCCATAATGACATCTCAATACCCCATAATGACATCACAATACCTCATAATGACATCACAATACCCCATAATGACATCACAATACCCCATAATGACATCACAATACCCCATAATGACATCACAATACCCCATAATGACATCACAATACCCCATAATGACATCACAATACCTCATAATGACATCACAATACCTCATAATGACATCACAATACCCCATAATGACATCACAATACCTCATAATGACATCACAATACCTCATAATGAGATCACAATACCTCATAATGACAAGGCAAATAGTTTTTTTCAAACGTTTTATTTTTATTTTACCTTTATTTAACTAGGCAAGTCAGTTAAGAACAAATTCTTATTTTCAATGACGGCCAAGGAACAGTGGGTTAAATGCCTTGTTCAGGGGCATAACGACAGATTTTTAACCTTTCAGCTACCCGCCCATCGCTCTAACCACTAGGCTACCCGCCCATCGCTCTAACCACTAGGCTACCTGCCGCCCCTCCACTCTAACCACTAGGCTACCCTGCCGCCCCTCCACTCTAACCACTCAGGCTACCCCGCCCCTCCACTCTAACCACTAGGCTACTAACCACTGCTACCTGCCCCTCCACTCTAACCACTAGGCTACCTGCCGCCCCTCCACTCTAACCACTAGGCTACTGCTACCCTGCCGCCCCTCCACTCTAACCACTAGGCTACCTGCCGCCCCTCCACTCTAACCACTAGGCTACCCTGCCGCCCCCCTCCACTCTCCACTAGGCTACCCTGCCGCCCCTCCAACCACTAGGCTACCTGCCGCCCCTCCACTCTAACCACTAGGCTACCCTGCCGGCCATCCACGCTAACCCCTAAGCTACCCTGCCGCCCCTCCACGCTAACCACTAGGCTACCCTGCCGCCCCATAAGTATTCAGACCTTTTACTCAGTACTTTGTTGAAGCGCCTTGGACAGCGGTTAAAGCCTCGAGTCTTCTTGGGTATGACGCTACATCCTCTCAAGCTCTGTCAGGTTGGATGAGGAGTGTTGCTGCACAGCTATTTTCAGGTCTCTCCAAAGATGTTCGATCGGGTTCTAGTCCGGTCTCTGGCTGGGCCACTCAAGGACATTCAGAGACTTGTCCTGAAGCCACTCCTGCGTAGTCTTGGCTGTGTGCTTAGGATTGTTGTCCTGTTGGAAGGTGAACCTTCACCCCAGTCTGAGGTCCTGAGCGCTCTGGAGTAGAGGTCAACCAATTAATTGGAATGGACGATTAATTAGGGCCGATTTCAAGTTTTCATAATCAGAAATCGCTATTTTTGGGCGCCGATTTCCGATTATTAAAATAAATATTATTATTTATTTTTTTAACCTTTAACTAGGCAAGTCAGTTAAGAACACATTCTTATTTTCAATGATGGCCTAGGAACTGTGGGTTAACTGCCTTGTTCAGGGGCAGAGCGACAGATTCTCACCTTGTCAGCTCAGGGGTTCCAATCTTGCAACCGCACAGTTAACTAGTCCAACGCTCTAACCACCTGCCTCTCATTGCACTCCACGAGTAGCTTGCCTGTTACACGAATGCAGTAGAAGCCAAGGTAAATTGCTAGCTAGCATTAAACTTATCTTATAAAAAAACAATCAATCATAATCACTAGTTATCACTACTAATCCAGTTTAGCAGGTAATATTAACCAGGTGAAATTGTGTCATTTCTCTTGTGTTCATTGCAAGCAGAGTCAGGGTATATGCAACAGTTTGGGCTGCCTGGCTAATTGCGAACTAATTTGCCAGAATTTTACGTAATTATCGATGCTTCGAGTGTGGCTGTTGTCGATGTGTTCCTGGTTCGAGCCCAGGTAGGGGCGAGGCGGGGGACGGAAGCTATACTGGCAATACTATAGTGCCTATAAGAACATCCAAAAGTCAAAGGTATATGAAATACAAATGGTACAGAGAGAAATAGTCCTATAATTCCTATAATAACTACAACCTAAAACTTCTTACCTTGGAATATTGAAGTCTCATGTTAAAAGGAACCACCAATTTTCACATGTTCTCATGTTCTGAGCAAGGAACTTAAACGGTAGCTTTTTTTACATGGCACATATTACTTTCTTCTCCAACACTTTGTTTTTGCATTATTTAAACCAAATTGAACATGTTCCATTATTTATTTGAGGCTAAATTGATTTTATTTATGTTTTATATTAAGTTAAAATAACTGTTCATTCAGTATTGTTGTAATTGTCATTATTACAAATTAAAAAGGGGGGGGAAAAAAGGAAAAAAAAGTGTGTGCATATATATCCTTTTTTAAAATTATAAATAAATCGGCCGATTAATCGGTATCGGCGTTGAAAAAATCATAATCGGTCGACCTCTACTGTGGAGCAGTACTTTTCTCTGTTCATCTATCCCTCAATCCTGACTAGTCTCCCAGTCCATGCAGCTAAAAATCATTCCCACAGCATGACGCTGCCACCACCATGCTTCACTGTAGGGATGGTGCCAGGTTTCCTCCAGATGTGACGCTTGGCATTCAGGAAAAAGAGTTCAATCTTGGTTTCATCAGACCAGAGAGTCTCGTTTCTCATGGTCTGATAGTCCTTTAGGGGCCTTTTGGCAAGCTCCAAGCGGGCAGTCATGTGCCTTTTACTGAGGAGAAGCTTCTGTCTGGCCACTCTACCATAAAGGCCTGATTGGTAGAGTGCTGCAGAGATGGTTGTCCTTATGGAAGTTTCTCCCATCTCCACAGTGTAACTTTAGGGCTCGATCAGAGTAACCATTGAGTTCTTGGTCACCTCCCTGACCAAGGCCCTTCTCCCCTGATTGCTCAGTTTTCTGGGCAGCCAGCTCTAGGAAGAGTCTTGGTGGTTCCAAACTTCTTCCATTTAAGAATGTTGTAGGCCACTGTGTCCTTGGGGACCTTCAATGCTGCAGAATTGTTTTGGTACCGTTCCCCAGATCTGTTCCTCGACACAATCCTGTCTCGGAGCTCTACGGACAATTGCTTCGACCTCATGGCTTGGTTTTTGCTCTGACATGCACTGTCAACTGCAGGACCTTATATAGACAGGTGTGTGCCTTTCCAAATCATGTCCAATCAATTGAATTTCCCACAGGTGGACTCCTATCAAGTTGTAGAAACATCTCAAGGATGATCAATGGAAACAGGATGCACCTGAGATCAATGTTAAGTCTCATAGCAAAGGGTCTGAATACTTATGTAAATAAGGTATTAATTTATTGAATACATTTTGCAAACATTTCTAAAAGCCTGTTTTCGCTTTCTCATTATGGGGTTTTGTGTGCAGATTAAAGAAGATTTGTATGTATTTAATCCATTTTAGAATAAGGCTGTAACATAACCAAATGTAAGAAAAGTCAAGGGGTCTGAATACTTTCCGTGGGGCACTGTACATTTTCTTTTTGTCTTATAAAGGGGAAGAGGAATTCAGAGAGGAACACTGTTGACGTAATTGGGACACAGCGTCTGATTTGTGGCCCTCAACCTGCAAAGTGAACCAAAACACAAGCCAATTCAGCGACTGTGTGTGTGTGTGTGTGTGTGTGTGTGTGTGTGTGTGTGCTTGTGTATGACTGTACGAATGTGTGTGGAGTGCGTTGTCTGTACCTGTGTGGTGAGGATGTCAGCGAGTCTCTGTATGTTGTAGTTCCTGTCGCTGCCGGGCTGCGCGGAGTCTCGGCGCCGCTCTTTTAAGCGGGACAGGAAGCTTGTGTGTAGCTCCAGCAGGCTCTCTAGGCGCGGGAACAGCTCGTCCATCTGGAGGTGCTCCTTCAGCTCCCTCATGTAAACACGCAGCATGATCTTCAGGGTCCGTACGTGGTGCATCTCTGTCTGCATCAGCTCTGTCGGGAGACGGACGGTTCAACATCTAGTTTGTCTTTAAAAAGGCATTTCCTTTTCAACCATAATTGACTTTAGGTGGATAATAAAACAATGGCAAGTCCAGACAAACAGAAAAACGGTACGAGTTCCTCCATATCTCTACTGTAGCTTAACCACGGAAATGTAACTACATAAACACAACGAAAGTGGTATGAGTTCCTCCATATCTCTACTGTAGCTTAACCACGGAAATGTAACTACATAAACACAACGAAAGTGGTATGAGTTCCTCCATATCTCTACTGTAGCTTAATAACCACGGAAATGTAACTACATAAACACAACGAAAGTGGTATGAGTTCTTCCATATCTCTACTGTAGCTTAACCACGGAAATGTAACTATATAAACACAACGAAAGTGGTACGAGTTCTTCCATATCTCTACTGTAGCTTAACCACGGAAATGTAACTATATAAACACAACGAAAGTGGTATGAGTTCCTCCATATCTCTACTGTAGCTTAATAACCACGGAAATGTAACTACATAAACACAACGAAAGTGGTATGAGTTCTTCCATATCTCTACTGTAGCTTAACCACGGAAATGTAACTATATAAACACAACGAAAGTGGTATGAGTTCCTCCATATCTCTACTGTAGCTTAATAACCACGGAAATGTAACTACATAAACACAACGAAAGTGGTATGAGTTCTTCCATATCTCTACTGTAGCTTAACCACGGAAATGTAACTATATAAACACAATGAAAGTGGTATGGTTCCTCCATATCTCTACTGTAGCTTAATAACCACGGAAATGTAACTACATAAACACAACGAAAGTGGTACGAGTTCTTCCATATGTCTACTGTAGCTTAATAACCACGGAAATGTAACTACATAAACACAACGAAAGTGGTATGAGTTCCTCCATATCTCTACTGTAGCTTAACCACGGAAATGTAACTACATAAACACAACGAAAGTGGTATGAGTTCCTCCATATCTCTACTGTAGCTTAACCACGGAAATGTAACTATATAAACACAACGAAAGTGGTATGAGTTCCTCCATATCTCTACTGTAGCTTAACCACGGAAATGTAACTACATAAACACAACGAAAGTGGTATGAGTTCCTCCATATCTCTACTGTAGCTTAACCACGGAAATGTAACTACATAAACACAACGAAAGTGGTATGAGTTCCTCCATATCTCTACTGTAGCTTAACCACGGAAATGTAACTACATAAACACAACGAAAGTGGTATGAGTTCCTCCATATCTCTACTGTAGCTTAACCACGGAAATGTAACTACATAAACACAACGAAAGTGGTATGAGTTCCTCCATATCTCTACTGTAGCTTAACCACGGAAATGTAACTACATAAACAAACGAAAGTGAAATTCCTCCATATCTCTACTGTAGCTTAATAACCACGGAAATGTAACTACATAAACACAACGAAAGTGGTACGAGTTCTTCCATATGTCTACTGTAGCTTAATAACCACGGAAATGTAACTACATAAACACAACGAAAGTGGTATGAGTTCCTCCATATCTCTACTGTAGCTTAACCACGGAAATGTAACTATATAAACACAACGAAAGTGGTATGAGTTCCTCCATATCTCTACTGTAGCTTAACCACGGAAATGTAACTACATAAACACAACGAAAGTGGTATGAGTTCCTCCATATCTCTACTGTAGCTTAATAACCACGGAAATGTAACTACATAAACACAACGAAAGTGGTATGAGTTCCTCCATATCTCTACTGTAGCTTAACCACGGAAATGTAACTACATAAACACAACGAAAGTGGTATGAGTTCCTCCATATCTCTACTGTAGCTTAACCACGGAAATGTAACTACATAGACACAACGAAAGTGGTATGAGTTCCTCCATATCTCTACTGTAGCTTAACCACGGAAATGTAACTACACAACGAAACACATATCTCTACTGTAGCTTAACCACGTGGTATGGTATGTTCCTCCATATCTCTACTGTAGCTTAATAACCACGGAAATGTAACTACATAAACACAACGAAAGTGGTATGAGTTCCTCCATATCTCTACTGTAGCTTAACCACGGAAATGTAACTACATAAACACAACGAAAGTGGTATGAGTTCCTCCATATCTCTACTGTAGCTTAACCACGGAAATGTAACTACATAAACAAACGAAAGTGGTATGAGTTCCTCCATATCTCTACTGTAGCTTAACCACGGAAATGTAACTATATAAACACAACGAAAGTGGTATGAGTTCCTCCATCTCTACTGTAGCTAATAACTGTAACTATATAAACACAACGAAATGTAACTATATAAACACAAAATGTAACTACATAGACACAACGAAAGTGGTATGAGTTCTTCCATATCTCTACTGTAGCTTAACCACGGAAATGTAACTACATAGACACAACGAAAGTGGTACGAGTTCTTCCATCTCTCTACTGTAGCTTAACCACGGAAATGTAACTACATAGACACAACGAAAGTGGTATGAGTTCTTCCATATCTCTACTGTAGCTTAATAACCACGGAAATGTTAATACATAAACACAACGAAAGTGGTACGAGTTCCTCCATATCTCCACTGTAGCTTAACCACAGAAATGTAACTATATAAACACAACGAAAGCCTAAATGTAAAAGACTAAATGTAACATGAAATGTCTAAAAACATAGAAGGCGGTGAACTGTACCGTAGATAACGTCTTGTCTCTTGACCGTCTCCTTGGTGTATTTCTTCAGGTAGTGCTGGTCCACAGCCAGACTCCATGACTCCACCTATAATATACAATATATTAGATCATTCAATAAATAATAACATTATACACAAATATACAATATTAACATACAGTACCATTCAACAGTTTGGACACACCTACTCATTCAAGGGTTTTTATTTTTACTATTTCCTACATTGTAGAATAATAGGTAAGACATCGAAACTATGAAATAACACATATGGAATCATGTAGCAACCAAAAAAGTGTTAAACAATTCCAAATATATTTTATATTTGAGATTCTTCAAAGTAGCCACCCTTTGCCTAGATGACAGCTTTGCACACTCTTGGCATTCTCTCAACCAGTTTCATGAGGAATGCTTTTCCAACAATCTTGAAAGTGTTCCCACATATGCTGAGCAGTTGTTGGCTGCTTTTTCTTCACTCTGCGCTCCAACTCATCCCAAACCATCTCAATTGGGTTGAGGTCGGGCGATTGTGAAGGCCAGGTCATCTGATGCAGCACTCCATCACTCTCCTTCTTGGTCAAATAGCACTTACACCGCACGAGGTGTGTTTGGGGTCATTGTCCTGTTGAATTTTTTTTTATCCTAGTCCCACTGAGCGCAAACCAGATGGGATGGCGTATCGATGCAGAATGTTGTAGCAGCCACGCTGGTTTAGTGTTCCTTGAATTCTAAATAAATCACTGACAGTGTCACCAGCAAAGCACCCCCACACATTCACACCTCCTCCTCCACACGTCACGGTGGGAACCACACATGCAGAGATCATCCGTTCATCTACTCTGCGTCTCAAAGGCTGGAACCAAAAATCTCAAATTTGGACTCCTCAGACCAAATGACAAATTTCCACCGGTCTAATGTCCATTGCTCATGTTTCTTGGCTCAAGCTAGTCTCTTCTTCTTATTGGTGGCCTTTAGTAGTGGTTTCTTTGCAGTAATTGGACCATGAAGGCCTGATTCACGTAGTCTTCTCTGAACAGTTGATGTTGAGATTTGTCCGTTACTTGAACTCTGTGAAGCATTTATTCGGGCTGCAATCTGAGGCTGGTAACTCTAATGAACTTATCCTCTGCAGCAGAGGTAACTCTGGATCTTCCTTCCCTGTGGTGGTCTTCATGAGAGCCAATTTCATCATATAGATTGATGGTTTTTGCAACTGCAGTTAAAGAAACTGTCAATTTTTGAAATATTCCAGACTGACTGACCTACAAGTCTTAAATTAACTGTTGTTAATCTTTGCTTATTTGAACAGTTCCTGCCATAATATGGACTTGGTCAATAGGGCCATCTTCTGTATACCACCCTTACCTTGTCACAATACAACTGATTGGCTGAAATGCATTAGGAAGGAAATAAATTCCACAAATTAACAAGACACACCTGTTAATTGAAATGCATTCCAGGTGACTACCTCAGGAAGCTGGTTGAGAGAATGCCAAGTGTGTGCAAAGCTGTCATCAAGGCAAAGGGTGGCTACTTTGAAGAGTGTGTGTGTGTATATTACACACACACAGATGAAGTCGGAAGTTTACATACACTTCGGTTGGAGGCATTAAGACTTGTTTTTCGACCACTCCACAAATTTCTTGTTAAACTATAGTTTTGGCAAGTCGGTTAGGACATCTACTTTGTACATGACAAGTAATTTTTCCAAGAATTGTTTACAGACAGATTATTTCACTTATAATTCATTGTATCACAAATCCAGTGGGTCAGAAGTTTACATACACCAAGTTGACTGTGCCTTTAAACTCAGTGCCTCTTTGCTTGACATCATGGGAAAATCAAAAGAAATCAGCCAAGACCTCAGAAAAAAAAATTGTAGACCTCCACAAGTCTGGTTCATTATTGGGAGCAATTTCCAAACGCCTGAAGGTACTACATTCATCTGTACAAACAATAGTACGCAAGTATAAACACCATGGGACCACGCAGCCGTCATATCGCTCAGGAAGGAGACACGTTCTGTCTCCTAGCATCATGTTGTGGGGGGGCTTTGCAGCAGGAGGGACGGACTGGTGCACTTCACAAAATAGATGGCATCATGAGGATGGAAAATTATGTGGATATATTGAAGCAACATCTCAAGACATCAGTCAGGAAGTTAAAGCTTGGTTGCAAATGGGTCTTCCAAATTGACAATGACCCCAAGCAAACTTCCAAAGTTGTGGCAAAATGGCTTAAAAACAACAAAGTCAGGGCCTCCCGGGTGGCGCAGTGGTCTAGCGCACTGCATCGCTAGCTGTGCCACCAGAGACTCTGGGTTTGCGCCCAGACTGTTGTAGCCGGCCGCGACCGGGAGGTCCGTGGGGCGACGCACAATTGGCCTAGCCTCGTCCGGGTTAGGGAGGGTTTGGCCGGTAGGGATATCCTTGTCTCATCGCGCACCAGCGACTCCTGTGGCGGGCCGGGCGCTGTGCGCGCTAACCAAGGTCGCCAGGTGCACGGTGTTTCCTCCGACACATTAAATTAATGATGGACTGTTGTTGGCTTCTGGGTTGGATGTGCGCTGTGTTAAGAAGCAGTGCGGCTTGGTTGGGTTGTGTTTCGGAGGACGCATGGCTTTCGACCTTCGTCTCTCCCGAGCCCATACAGGAGTTGTAGCAACCACGAAAAAGGGGGTTAAAAAAATAAATAAATTAAAAACATTGGAGTGGCCATCACAAAGCCCTGACCTCAAACCTATAGAACATTTGTGGGCAGAACTGAAAACCCGTGTGCGAGCATGGAGGCCAACAAACCTGACTCAGTTACACCAGCTCTGTTAGGAAGAATGGGCCAAAATTCACCAAACTTACTGTGGGAAGCTTGTGGAAGGCTACCCGAAACATTTAATCCAAGTTACACTCAATTAGTATGTAAACTTCTGACCCACTGGGAATGTGATGAGAGAAAGAAATCACTCTCCACTATTATGCTGACATTTCACATTCTTAAAATAAAGTGGTGATCCTAAATGACCTAAGACAAGGAATTTTTACTAGGACTAAATGTCAGGAATTGCAAAAAACTGAGTTTAAATGTATTCGGCTAAGGTGTATGTAAACTTCAGACTTCAGCTGTGTGTATGTATATATACACAAGGGACCAACGCTTTATAAGTTGCGGCAGCGTAGCCTAGTGGTTAGAGCGTTGGGCTAGTAACCGGAAGGTTGCGAGTTCAAACCCCCGAGCTGACAAGGTACAAATCTGTCGTTCTGCCCCTGAACAGGCAGTTAACCCACTGTTCCCAGGCCGTCATTGAAAATAAGAATGTGTTCTTAAGTGACTTGCCTAGTTAAATAAAGGTAAAATTAAAATTTAAACATTTGAGTGTATAATAATATAATACCTCCAGGTCCTGGGCATCAGACTCCAGATCAGCTCGAAATGCAGAGTAGTACGCATCTGGTGAAGGGGAGGAGCACGGAACAACACAGCTCAAATGATTAGTGTGTGTGCAGCACAAAGCAACTCAAACTGTATTTTGAATGTAATCAATAGGTGAGGTTTGTGATTGTCGCATCATATGATTTACCAATGTGTGCAATTCAATGTTAACAGTAATAATCCGAGCCACGCACCGGTCAGTAAAACCCATACTGATCTACCACGGTCTGTGTGGATGCCTGGTTGTCTTTCCACTGTAGCAGCTCTAGGAGCTACAGGACTCCCAGACAGCCTAGGCTCTCCTCCACCCCCCCCCCCTCCTATTAGAGCTATCGTCCTGCAGGCTCTCTCCAAACCTAATCTAATACACCTGATTCTACTAATCAGCTGCTCACCAGGATTCAGCTGAATCAGGTTAGTTACAACAGGGTTGGTGCAAAAGCCTGCACACCCAGTAGCAGTTGTCCACCCTCGCCCCGGGTACGGCACCCTCGGGTATCTAAGCTGCAACGAGCAGCAGTTCCCTCTCTAACCTACTCACCTTCTACAACGATGGAGTCAGTGGTGGATGGGGCCAGGGAGACGGCGTCCTCATTGAAGCGCTTGAGCCCGGAGCGTAGGCTGTCCGGTTCGTCCATGTCCCCTGAGAGGGATCTGAAAGAGGAGCGTCACAGGTCTGGAGTGGCATAAATACTGAACATACTGAGAGAGACTGACGGACTTGTACAGACGACAGACTACTGTACACTCGCACTACAGACACAGCTGAAGACACAGAGAGACTACATTAACAATACGAGACCACGGGACACAGGGACGGACGGCTAGGGCCAGACGGACGGCTAGGGCCAGACGGACGGCTAGGGCCAGACGGACGGCTAGGGCCAGACGGACGGCTAAAGACAACAGCAGTCCAGGGGGTCATAGTCTACATGCTAAGAGAGATTACATTACAACCACCACAAATGACAACACAGCTTCAAGCCTCCCTCCTGCAGCCTGTCTACGACAGAGCTGGCTGTTTTCAGGTCCGTAGCTGCTGCATTGGATCTCTATTAATATCACAGAGAATTAGACAAAATCATTTAAGCTGACAGGCAAGAAAGTAGAAATAGTCACGATTTACACACACCACAACCACCAGAATCTGTTCACAAAGGTAAAATACAGACAGTAAAGGTGCATCAGAGACAGAGACGAAATAACAGCTTCTATCACCAACAGACTGTTGAACAGCTTCTATCACCATCAGACTGTTGAACAGCTTCTATCACCATCAGACTGTTGAACAGCTTCTATCACCATCAGACTGTTGAACAGCTTCTATCACCATCAGACTGTTGAACAGCTTCTATCACCATCAGACTGTTGAACAGCTTCTATCACCATCAGACTGTTGAACAGCTTCTATCACCATCAGACTGTTTAACAGCTTCTATCACCATCAGACTGTTAAACAGCTTCTATCACCATCAGACTGTTGAACAGCTTCTATCACCATCAGACTGTTGAACAGCTTCTATCACCAGACCATCAGACTGTTAACTTCTTGGATATAGGGGGCGCTCTTTTAATTTATGGATTAAAAAACGTGCCCGTTTTAAGCGCAATATTTTGTCACGAAAAGATGCTCGACTATGCATATAATTGACAGCTTTGGAAAGAAAACACTGACGTTTCCAAAACTGCAAAGATATTATCTGTGAGTGCCACAGAACTCATGCTACAGGCGAAACCAAGATGAAACTTCAAACAGGAAATGAGCAGAATTTTTGAGGCTCTGTTTTCCATTGTCTCCTTATATGGCTGTGAATGCGCCAGGACTGAGCCTGCCCTTTCTGTCGTTTCTCCAAGGTGTCTGCAGCATTGTGGCGTATTTGTAGGCATATCATTGGAAGATTGGCCATAAGAGACTACATTTACCAGGGGTCCGCCCGGTGTCCGTCTAAATTGGTGCGTAATCTACAAAGCTGCACGCAGTCATCCAGTGATTGAGAGGAGAGAGGAGGCTTCCACGAACGATATATCATGAAGAGATATGTGAAAAACACCTTGAGGATTGATTCTAAACAACATTTACCATGTTTCAGTCGATATTATGGAGTTAATTTGGAAAAAAGTTTGGCGTTTTGATGACTGAATTTTCGTTTTTTTTTTGGTAGCCAAACGTGACGCACCAAATGGAGCGATTTCTCCTAAACAAATAATCTTTCAGGAAAAACTGAGCATTTGCTATCTAACTGAGAGTCTCCTCATTGAAAACATCCGAAGTTCTTCAAAGGTAAATGATTTATTTGAATGCTTTTCTGGTTTTTGTGAAAATGTTGCCTGCTGATGCTAACGCTAAATGCTACGCTAGCTACGCTAGCTGTTACACAAATGCTTGTTTTGCTATGGTTGAGAAGCATATCTTGAAAATCTGAGATGACAGTGTTGTTAACAAAAGGCTAAGCTTGAGAGCTAGCATATTAATTTCATTTCATTTGCGATTTTCATGAATAGTTAACGTTGTGTTATGCTAATGAGCTGCAGGGATAATTACACTCCTGGATACAGGTTTTTTTCGTAGCTAAACGTGATGCACAAAACAGAGCGATTTGTCCTAAACAAATAATATTTTTGGAAAAACGGAGCATTTGCTATCTAACTGAGAGTCTCCTCATTGACAACATCCGAAGTTCTTCAAAAGGTAAATGATTTATTTGAATGCTTTTCTGGTTTTTGTGAAAATGTTGCCTGCTGATGCTAACGCTAAATGCTACGCTAGCTGTTACACAAATGCTTGTTTTGCTATGGTTGAGAAGCATATTTTGAAAATCTGAGATGACAGTGTTGTTAACAAAAGGCTAAGCTTGAGAGCTAGCATATTAATTTCATTTGCGATTTTCATGAATAGTTAACGTTGCGTTATGGTAATGAGCTTGAGGCTGTATTCACGATCCCGGATCCAGGATGGCTAGAATCAAGAGGTTAAACAGCTATTACCAGACCATCAGACTGTTGAACAGCTTCTATTACCAGACCATCAGACTGTTGAACAGCTTCTATCACCATCAGACTGTTGAACAGCTTCTATTACCATCAGACTGTTGAACAGCTTCTATTACCATCAGACTGTTGAACAGCTTCTATCACCATCAGACTGTTGAACAGCTTCTATCACCATCAGACTGTTGGACAGCTTCTATTACCAGACCATCAGACTGTTGAACAGCTTCTATTACCAGACCATCAGACTGTTGAACAGCTTCTATCACCATCAGACTGTTGAACAGCTTCTATTACCATCAGACTGTTGAACAGATTCTATCACCATCAGACTGTTGAACAGCTTCTATCACCATCAGACTGTTGGACAGCTTCTATTACCAGACCATCAGACTGTTGAACAGCTTCTATTACCAGACCATCAGACTGTTGAACAGCTTCTATCACCATCAGACTGTTTAACAGCCATCATTAGCCGTCTACAAGGTGACGTAGACTTACACAAGACACAAGCTATCACACCCCCATCATACATCCACCCACCCTCACACACTGCTGCTGTAGAGACATTGAAACTCTGGTCACTTCCCATTTCACACTGCGTATTTAAATACTGTATCCTCGACGTAGCTCATCATAATATCTCTACTAGTGTACATTGTATTTTAAATGACACTATTTATTTATTACACTGGATTCTTACCATGGCTTAGTCTAATATATTGACTGCAGTATATATTCCTAGCTGATTGTGTAAATTCTCCCGGTGTACAAACGCCGGCTTCCCTCTGGTCAGAGCAGACCGGGATCTAACTGCCACAGGGTAACAAGACGGGGTCGTCTGCCTGCTTGTCAGGGACCAGTGGTGTAAATCGATCCTGGTAAGAGAGACACTCTGTACCCCCGACATTGAACTGCTTCCTGTGTCACTGTGACCTTACTATCTGCCCTGTGAGTTCCCCCAATTCTTTGTTACCGTTGTGTTCAACCAAAATATAATAACAAAAAGGCATCAGAGATTATTTATAATCTGTCACAGATTATATGACGCACTCACATTTTTTGGAGTTTTGTTTTTTTAACAACTGTACTTTGCACAAAGTCCTGCGCACATACCACCAAAATGTGAAATGTCACACTAGGAAAAATGAGACACTTGATTTGTGCTATTTGGAAAATACCAAATGCGTTCTCTGCCACCAACACAACTCCTCTGGGGAAATCAGACCACAATGTTGTAGAAACCTACAATTACAACTACCTCAGGCCAACCTACTGTCGGCTGCTGGAGAGAGAGAAACCTACAGTTACAACTGCCTCAGGCCAACCTACTGTCGGCTGCTGGAGAGAGAGAAACCTACAGTTACAACTACCTCAGGCCAACCTACTGTCGGCTGCTGGAGAGAGAGAAACCTACAGTTACAACTGCCTCAGGCCAACCTACTGTGGGCTGCTGGAGAGAGAGAAACCTACAGTTACAACTACCTCAGGCCAACCTACTGTCGGCTGCTGGAGAGAGAGAAACCTACAGTTACAACTGCCTCAGGCCAACCTACTGTGGGCTGCTGGAGAGAGAGAAACCTACAGTTACAACTACCTCAGGCCAACCTACTGTGGGCTGCTAGAGAGAGAGAAACCTACAGTTACAACTACCTCAGGCCAACCTACTGTGGGCTGCTGGAGAGAGAGAAACCTACAGTTACAACTGCCTCAGGCCAACCTACTGTCGGCTGCTTACAGTTACAACTGCCTCAGGCCAACCTACTGTCGGCTGCTGGAGAGAGAGAAACCTACAGTTACAACTGCCTCAGGCCAACCTACTGTCGGCTGCTGGAGAGAGAGAAACCTACAGTTACAACTGCCTCAGGCCAACCTACTGTCGGCTGCTGGAGAGAGAGAAACCTACAGTTACAACTACCTCAGGCCAACCTACTGTGGGCTGCTAGAGAGGGAGAAACCCACAGTTAAACGGTCTAGATCTGGCACGACAACAGTATCACTCGTCTCCAGGGGTGTTTTGACTGTACTATGTGGTTGGTATTTGGTCTCCAGGGGTGTTTTGACTGTACTATGTAAGAGGTATTTGAGGACAGCAGCTCTGATCTGGATGAACTCACAGATGTCGTTTCAGACTAATGTAAACTTCTGTGTTGAGTCAGTTGTGCCACTAAAACCTGTAAAATCTCCCCTAACAATAAGCCTTGGGTATCAAAACAACTAAAATCACTACTTAATAGGAAGAAGGCAATTTATGCTGAGGGTGATGGACAGGCTTTAAGAGATGTACACCATGAGATCAGTTTATGCTGAGGGTAAGAGACAGACTTTAAGAGATGTACACCATGAGATCAGTTTATGCTGAGGGTAAGAGACAGACTTTAAGAGATGTACACCATGAGATCAGTTTATGCTGAGGGTAAGAGACAGACTTTAAGAGATGTACACCATGAGATCAGTTTATGCTGAGGGTGATAGACAGGCTTTAAGAGATGTACACCATGAGATCAGTTTATGCTGAGGGTAAGAGACAGACTTTAAGAGATCAAAAGACAGATACTGGTGGACAAGGAGGCATACAAGCAAAGGGTGGAGAGGAGCCTCTCCTCAGGAAACTCAAGGGTGGCCTGGCAAGGGATTAAATCTATGGCTAGTGCCCCCCACAAAGGCAGGGGAAAAACCAGTGCTGACCTTAGGCTGTCCTCAGGGATGTGTTTTGTCCCCACTCTACCACCAACACAGGCTCTCCTCTGGGATGTGTTTTGTCCCCACTTCACCACCAACACAGGCTCTCCTCAGGGATGTGTTTTGTCTCCACTCCACCACCAACACAGGCTCCCCTCAGGGATGCGTTTTGCACCCACAGGGATGTGTTTTGTCCCCACTCCACCACCAACACAGGCTCCCCACAGGAATGTGTTTTGTCCCCACAGGAATGTGTTTTGTCCCCACTCCAAGACCAACACAGGCTCCCTCAGGGATGTGTTTTGTCCCCACTCCACAGGGATGTGTTTTGTCCCCACTCCACAGGGATGTGTTTTGTCCCCACTCCACCACCAACACAGGCTCCCCACAGGAATGTGTTTTGTCCCCACTCCAAGACCAACACAGGCTCCCCTCAGGGATGTGTTTTGTCCCCACTCCACAGGGATGTGTTTTGTCCCCACTCCACCACCAACACAGGCTCCCCTCAGGAATGTGTTTTGTCCCCACAGGAATGTGTTTTGTCCCTACTCCACCACCAACACAGGCTCCCCTCAGGGATGTATTTTGTCCCCACTCCACAGGGATGTGTTTTGTCCCCACTCCACCACCAACACAGGCTCCCCTCAGGAATGTGTTTTGTCCCCACAGGAATGTGTTTTGTCCCCACTCCAAGACCAACACAGGCTCCCCTCAGGGATGTGTTTTGTCCCTACTCCACCACCAACACAGGCTCCCCACAGGAATGCGTTTTGTCCCCACTCCACCACCCACAGGAATGTGTTTTGACCCCACTCCTATACATCTTGTACACTAATAGTTGTACTAGTTCCCAGACACCTCGTTAAGTTCTCTGAAGACACCGCCTTTATCAGCATGTTGCATGATGACAAGGAACATCATGGCCCGGTCCTAGATGACTCTGTAGAGTGGTGTGACCAATCACACTTGGTCCTCAATACCAACAAGACCAAAGAGATGTACGCTTCCTGAAGCCTATGCCACCTCTGCAACATCTATCAGAGGTCAGAACAGAGATTGTAGAGGAAGACAAGTATCTGGGTGTCCTCTTGGACAATAAGCTTCAGTGGAGTAAATGTACAGACCTGATCTACATAAAGAGTCAACAGAGACTGACTTTTCTCAAAAAGCTGGGATCTTTTAATATAGACTGTACTATACTGACTCTGTTTTACAAATCTTTCATTGAGTGTATTTGAACTTTTTGTATTGTTTGTTGGTTTGGCAATGCCACTGTCAGCCAGAGAAATATGCTGAGAAGGATTATCACCACAGCAAGCAAGGTACTTGGAGTCAAACAGACAGGCCTGGATGAGATCTTTAAGGTCAGGGCCCTCCCCAAGGTACTTGGAGTCAAACAGACAGGCCTGGATGAGATCTTTAAGGTCAGGGCCCTCCCCAAGGTACTTGGAGTCAAACAGACAGGCCTGGATGAGATCTTTAAGGTCAGGGCCCTCCCCAAGGTACTTGGAGTCAAACAGACAGGCCTGGATGAGATCTTTAAGGTCAGGGCCCTCCCCAAGGTACTTGGAGTCAAACAGACAGGCCTGGATGAGATCTTTAAGGTCAGGGCCCTCCCCAAGGTAAGGACAGGCCTGGATGAGATCTTTAGGGGGCCCTCCCCTGGGAGTCAGACAGACAGGCCTGGATGAGATCTATAAGGTCAGGGCCCTCCCCAAGGTACTGGGAGTCAGACAGACAGGCCTAGATGAGATCTTTAAGGTCAGGGCCCTCCGCAAGGCTCACAAAACCATTTTAGACCCAAGCCACCCCCTGTACCCGGACTTTGAACTACTCCCCTCTGGGCGCAGGTATAGGGCACCCCTCAGCAGGAAAAACACAACTAGACAATCATTTGTGCCAGGTGCGATATCTCTCCTAAATAGCTCAGGCTAATGTTTCTATCCACCCAGTAAGGCCAGCAGGCTAATGTTCCTATCCACCCAGTAAGGCCAGCAGGATAATGTTCCTATCCACCCAGTAAGGCCAGCAGGATAATGTTCCTATCCACCCAGTAAGGCCAGCAGGATAATGTTCCTATCCACCCAGTAAGGCCAGCAGGATAATGTTCCTATCCACCCAGTAAGGCCAGCAGGCTCGTCTCGTTTTATTGCTATGTAACTGTTATGAAAGTTGTATTGTCAATTTATTTTGTATTTAAAACGGCAGTTTAAAACATGTACATGACACCGCAACAAAATGTCCCCATAGGAACAAAGTCAGTAGAGTAAGTATTTACATTCCATTTGATTACTGCTACAGTGCTATTGGGTTCTTAAATCGGAGTCGTCCCACCCTTCTTGATTTCTTGACATCTACATATATATATATTTTTTTTCCTTACATATTGTTTCAAATTTTACTGCATTGTTAGGAGCTAGTAACATAAGCATTTTGCTTCACCTACTATAACACCTGCTAAACTGTGAACACGACCAATAAACTTTAAAGTTGATCAAATAAATGTTTCAGGAGGTAAAAAAATAAAAAATAAAGTGTCAAAAATGTGGCTTTTCCTACTACTAATTTAAACTGCATACTGTGTACTATTTAGGAAGTACTGTTAAGTAAAAACGAACGCAGTAAGCAACACAACAGCACACTAGGCTCCTCCTACTGAGAATGTGTCATCTATTGTGCAGCTGCATTGATTGCAGTCATTCCATCATTTTCGGATTATCGGCTGTTGTCAGACACACATGGGTCTCGAAATATGAGACGCTTCCATCAATAGTGTGCAGCAAATTCTACTAGATGAAAAGACTAAATAACTATGAGATCCTGTCATTTAAAGCACACTACATTTTTTTTAAAATTTCATTTGATATAAAAACACTTTTGTCTACCCAAAACGCCTACAAGTATAGGTATTCAGACACAACCAAATACAAAGACGCAGCTCCTCTATTTGACATTAATTAAGGTGATCTAGAACAGTATGTAAGGAGCCTATAACTACTACAGCTGACATAGAACAGTATGTAAGGAGCCTATAACTACTACAGCTGACATAGAACAGTATGTATAGAGCCTATAACTACTACAGCTGACATAGAACAGTATGTATAGAGCCTATAACTACTACAGCTGACATAGAACAGTATGTATAGAGCCTATAACTACTACAGCTGACATAGAACAGTATGTATAGAGCCTATAACTACTACAGCTGACATAGAACAGTATGTATAGAGCCTATAACTACTACAGCTGACATAGAACAGTATGTATAGAGCCTATAACTATAGAGTAGAGTTGGGACAACAAACCTAAAACTTTTATGCAGAATCTTTGGTTCTATGAACCATACACTTATTGACCAGCAGCATAGTTTGTGTTGCCTATTGATTAATTGGCCAGGTGGTGAGTTGTTCTTGCTACTAACCCGGTTTGGCTGTTGTGGCTGTGGTTGAGGCTGGCTGCAGCAGTATGGCTGGAGGAAGAGCTGTTGAAGGCGGCTGAGGCAGGCTGAGCACTGGGTCCCCGCGGGGTGAGGGTCATGCCTGGGATGCGCGGAGAACCGGAGGGGCAATCAAGGGCCGTAGAAGACTGGTCCCGATCCCTCAGGGCTGGGGAGACATGAGATGGTTAGAGCACTGCTGGACCCCCAGTAATGCTGCAGTCAGGCTCTACACTGAACCCTGCAGGAAGTGACAGGTGAGGTTGTCTCTGTGCATCAGCACCCAGACAGACCCCACGAGGGCCCCCTGGACATTGCAGCCCAGACATGGCCCCCTGGACATTGCAGCCCAGACAGACCCCACGAGGGCCCCCTGGACATTGCAGCCCAGACAGACCCCACGAGGGTCCCCTGGACATTGCAGCCCAGACAGACCCCACGAGGGTCCCCTGGACATTGCAGCCCAGACAGACCCCACGAGGGTCCCCTGGACATTGCAGCCCAGACAGACCCCACGAGGGCCCCCTGGACATTGCAGCCCAGACAGACCCCACGAGGGCCCCCTGGACATTGCAGCCCAGACAGACCCCACGAGGGCCCCCTGGACATTGCAGCCCAGACAGACCCCACGAGGGTCCCCTGGACATTGCAGCCCAGACAGACCCCACGAGGGTCCCCTGGACATTGCAGCCCAGACAGACCCCACGAGGGTCCCCTGGACATTGCAGCCCAGACAGACCCCACGAGGGTCCCCTGGACATTGCAGGGAGGTCTGGCCCTGTCAACCCCTTTATTAACTGCTACAGTAGTTTCATAGTGTCTGTCTGATCGAAGAACGGGAGGTGATACTGCTTCAGAAGGGATGATGCTGTAGTCACGGAGACAACACACAGGGATATATATATAGCACCGGACTCCTGATCTAATACTCTGGAGACCTCAGACTGGGGCGAAGGTTCACCTTCCAACAGGACAACGACCATAAGCACACACACAAGATAAACTCAGAAGTGGCTTCGGGACAAGACTCTGAATGTCCTTGAGTGGGCCCAGCCAGAGCCTGGACTTGAACCCGATCTAACATCTCTGCAGAGACCTGAAAATAGCTGTGCAGCGACGCTCCCCATCCAACCTGACAGAGCTTGAGAGGATCAGGAGAGAAGAATGGGAGAAACTCCCCAAATACAGGTGTGCTAAGCTTGTAGAGTCATACTCAAGAAGACTGGAGGCTGTAATCGTTGACAAAAGCTCTTCAACAAAAGTACTGAATAAAGGGTCTGAATACTTATGTAAAATGTGATATTTTAGTTTCTTTATTTGTAATAAATGTGCTTTGTCATAATGTGTGTGTAACATTTAATCCATTTTTAGAATAAGGCTGTAACGTTTACAAAATGTGGAAAAATCACCTCCCTGGAGTCTGTCGGCTCGCTCGAACACACGTCAGAGGTTTTAATAAAAGGCTAGCGCTGGCATTCGAGAATACACCAGAAACTTCAAACTGAACAGAGATTTTTAAAAAGGGCCAATATGAGAATCTTTGCATCAATGTTAACTTTATAAAACCAGGTGAGTTTCTTAAATTTTGTATATATTTTTTTTAAACATAAATTCACAATGTTTCATGTCTCCAAAACCAAAACAAAAAATATTTGTGATGTTTGGGGAAAGATTGTATAAGGTCAAAAGAGCCAAGAGCTCCCACTTGTAGTATCTCAAATGACTTGAAGCCTTAAGTGGAAAGCTGTCCATTCCCCCCTGCCCGGCTGCAACGACTGAGTTCCGGGCGTGGATTCTCAATCCTAGTAACCCGTGGTGATATCAAAATATTAGCGACTTTAACTGCGCAACGTTCTATTTTCTACCGAGATTGCAAAACAACAACAACTGAGAAATTATCTTTTTACCGTCAGTTTGTTTTAAACCATGAGTCAAGTGGTCTGTATTGTCCAATCACAGAACATACAAGTCATGTGATCATGTGCCATCACGTGTTCGCCATCAGATCACATGACTTGTCTTTCCTTCTACTTCCTTGTCCATCTCCTCTCCTCCCATCTCTCTTGCCTTCTCGTTGTCACCCCTCTCTATCCCCCATGTTCCTTCCCTCTCCTACCTTGCATCCATAGGCCAAAACAGGGCTGACCAATCACAGGGCAGCATGGTGGAGGTAAACAAACAGAGGCTATATAACTGTCTCCAACCCATCTCCAGGACCGGTCTATTTCTGGTTGGGATGGAGACAGCCTCCACACTGCCCTGTTATTAGTCAGTTGAGCCAATCGGTTTGTTGCATATGGATGCCAAGCCGAGGAGGAGTGAGAATGGGAAGACGAGGAGGGAAGTAGAGATGGAAAAGTACGGGGGAGGAGGAGAGTATTGGGGGGGGAATATGGGAGAGGGAATGGGGAGAGGAGAATTGGGACAAGAGGAGAGGGGAGAGAGGGAATGGAGAGAGGGGAGGAGATAACTGCGACAGGAGGGGAGGAATGGGGAGAGGAGAGGGGGAATGGGGAGAGGAGAGATCTCTATCAATGACGGGAGATCTTGTTCATGTGATCATTCCAATGTTGTAGCTTTGAAGGGCGAAAAGTTAGCATGTGTGTGTGTGTTCTTGTTCTAACCTTGTGGGGACCTGAAATCCCCAAAAGACCCCACAAGGAAAGTAAAACAAGTCAAATTCTCCCTCGTGGGGACATTTCCCACATCCCCAGGAGGATAAGGCTATTTTAAGCTTAGGGGTTTAGTTACAAGTAGGGTAATAGTTAAGGTTAGGGGTTTTTAGGTCCCCACGAGGATAACAAAAAAAAAGTGTGTGTGTGTGTGTGTGTGTGTATTTTTTCCACTCACCGAGGTTCGGCGACGCTGTTGTGGAGGTCCTATGCAGAGAATCCTTCTATCAGGAGAAAAACACAAGTTTCAAGCGGAGAATTATATACAGTGCCTTCAGAGTGTATTCACACCCCTAGACTTTATCTGAATGTTTATGGTTACAGACTGAATTTTAAATGGACTAAATTGAGATTTGGCACTAGCCTACACACCATAACCTAAAATATCAGTGGAATTATTTTTTTACAAATTTTAACAAAATTAATTAAAAATTTAAAAATTAAAAATTATGTCTTGAGTCAATAAGTATTAAACCCCATTGTTGTGGCCTAAATAAATTCAGGAGTAAAAATGTGCTTTTGTTATAAGTTACAATTGTTTTATTTAACCTTTATTTAACTAGGCAAGTCAGTTAAGAACAAATTCTTAATTACAATGACGGCCTCCTGTGGGGACGGGGGCTCGGATCTAAAAAAAAAAATAGTGTAATGTGTAATAGTTATAGTGTTATGTATGTAATGTTATAGTGTAATAGTGTAATGTGGACTCTCTCTCAATAAGTGTTTAACACGATTTTTGAATGACTACATAATCTCTGTAACACAGATAATTGTAAGGTCCCTCAGTCTAGCAGTGAATTTCAAACAGATTCAACCACAAAGACCAGTGAGGTTTTCCAATGCCTCACAAAGAAGGGCACTTATTGGTAGATGGGTAAACATATTTTAAAAAGGAGACATTGAATACCCCTTTGAGCATGGTGAAGTTATTATTACACTTTGGATCGTGTATCAAAACACCCAGCCACTACGAAGATACAAGCGTCCTTCCTAACTCAGTTGCCGGAGAAGAAGGAAACCACTCAGCAATTTCACCATGAGGCCAATGGTGACTTTAACAGCTATAGAGTTTAACGGCTGTGATAGGAGAAAACTGAGGATGGAACAACATTGTAGTTACTCCACAATACTAACCTAATTGACAAAGTGAAAAGAAGGAAGAATACAAATATTCCGTAACATGCATCCTGTTTGCAATAAGGCACTAAAGTAATCCTGCAAAAAAAATCATAAAAATAATTAACTATTTTTCCTGAATACAGTGTTATGTTTGGGGCAAATCCAATTCAACACATTACGGAGTACCACTCTCCATATTTTCAAGTATCATGTCATGGGTATGCTTGTAATAGTTAAGGACTGGGGAGTTTTTCAGGATGAAAAATAAACTGAATGGAGCTAAGCACAGGCAAAAATCCTAGAGGAAAACCTGGCTCATTCTGCTTTCCATCAGACACTGGGCGATGAAGTCACCTTTCAGCAGGACAATAACCTAAACACGAGGCCAAATCTACACTGGAGTTGCTTACCAAGAACACAGTGAATGTTCCTGAGTGGACAAATTACAGTTTTTCCTTAAACTTGATAGAAAATATATGGCAAGACCTGAAAATGGTTCTCTAGCAATGTTCAACAACCAATTTGACAGAGCTTGAAGAATTTTGAAAGGAATAAACGGACCAAATGTTTCCCAATTCAGGTGAAGGAAAGCTCTTAGACTTACCCAGAAAGGTGACCAACATGCCAAAAGGTGACTAACATGTATTGACTCAGGGGGTTGAACATTTATCTAAGCAAGATAGTGTATTGTTTTCTACATATTTTTTTTATTATTATATATTTTTTTAATACAAAATATTAGAATTTTTCTTCCACTGACAAAAAAAAAAGACAAATCAACATTTGCATCCCACTTTGTAACAACAAAACGTGGAAAAAGCCAAATGGTGTAAACTTGCTGTAACGAAGCAAAGACATGGACAACGTTAAATTGGAGGGAGAGAACCACTTGAGACGCTTCGCATTGGCAAAACGAAGGACATTACCTTGCTCGTAAGTGCAAGACATTTGGGATCTAAATGAGAAGGTGTGAATAACTAAAAAAGTATTTAGGAGTGCTGACCATTGGACACATACCTTGTTCTTGCTGCTGTTACACTCAGCTAGTAGCGTCCGACAACTCTTGTGAACGTTCACTGCACAGTCTGCAAAACAGAGAGAGGAGAAATGAGTCTAATTTTTCAATGGGTCAACTTTATTTTCAGTTACAAAACAAATCTAAAAATACATTTTAACAGCATTGGAGTTTTTTATTTATTTCAGCGTTATTTAACCAGGTAGACAAGTTGAGAACAAGTTTTCATTTACAACTGAGACCTGGCCAAGATAAAGCAAAGCAGCTCCGACACAGAGTTACACATGGAGTAAAACAAACATACAGTCAATAATACAGTATAAACAAGTCTATATACGATGTGAGCAAATGAGGTGAGATAAGGGAGGTAAAGGCAAAAAAAAGGCCATGGTGGCAAAGTAAATACAATATAGCAAGTAGAACACTGGAATGGTAGATTTGCAGTGGAAGAATGTGCAAAGTAGAGATAGAAATAATGGGGTGCAAAGGAGCTAAATAAATAAATACAGTAGGGGGAGAGGTAGTTTGGGCTAAATTATAGATGGACTATGTACAGGTGCAGTAATCTGTGAGCTGGTGCTTAAAGCTAGTGAGGGAGATAAGTGTTTCCACTTTCAGAGATTTTTGTAGTTCGTTCCAGTCATTGGCAGCAGAGAACTGGAAGGAGAGGCGGCCAACGGAAGAATTGGTTTTGGGGGTGACCAGAGAGATATCCCTGCTGGAGCGTGTGCTACAGGTGGGTACTGCTATGGTGACAAGCGAGCTGAGATAAGGGGGGGCTTTACCTAGCAGGGTCTTGTAGATGACCTGGAGCCAGTGGGTTTGGCGACGAGTATGAAGCGAGGGCCAACCAACGAGAGCGTACAGGTCGCAGTGGTGGGTAGTATATGGGGCTTTGGTGACAAAACGGATGGCACTGTGATAGACTGCATCCAATTTATTGAGTAGGGTATTGGAGGCTACTTTGTAAATGACATCACCAAAGTCGAGGATTGGTAGGATGGTCAGTTTTACAAGGGTATGTTTGGCAGCATGAGTGAAGGATGCTTTGTTGCGAAATAGGAAGTAAATTCTAGATTTAACTTTGAATTGGAGAAGTTTGATGTGAGTCTGGAAGGAGAGTTTACAGTCTAACCAGACACCTAGGTATTTCTAGTTGTCCACATAACATTGAGTACATTACAAAACATGCTAATTAATATCCTATTTTCCCCAAACTTAGATATGTTTGCACATTTATTAAAACAAAAAAAATAGAAATACCTTATTTGCATAAGTATTCAGACCCTTTGCTATGAGACTCGAAGAGGGGAAAAGTTGGGTTGGTTTTATGACTTAACAACCAGTCGTAAATGGTTTCTAGCTCTCAGTATCCAAGATTGGAATGTGAGTGGTATAGAGAGATTCTTGCCCAAAGAACTTCAACATCGAAAAGTGGATAATGAAACAATACTCCTAACACATAAAGAATGTGGGAAATGGTCGGTGGGGATCCAAACAATGATTATGTTGTATCATTTGTGATACCATTAAAGACGTTATATACGGAAACATAGTAACTTTAAGAGCTTTCACAATGTATATGTCAGAGTTACATCTAAATGTTGTAAAACGTATATGATTAAATATGAAACTGTCAGAAGATAAAATGTGATTTTTGCCTTGTAAATGAGAATTATTTTTCATGTAAAGTTTTACCCAGTCAGTAACCATGCTGACGTGAACACAGACATTATGCCAAAAGGATGGAACACCCCTTTTTCCAGTGTGTTCATAAAAGGACTCCTAATGAAATGTACATTAGACCAGTACATGGACGGTAAGCCGGACATCACAAATGGTTTAAAACTACTAGACCAGAAAGCGTGGAGCTGTGACTACACGTGTAAAATAGTTCCTCTACCATACCAGAAAATAGTAAGACCCTCTAACTCAACAGAGAAGACTAGACATGCACCGCCTGCAGCTCTGCATGTAACGTAGTCTAGGACACTCAACCGAAGACGAGAAAATAACAAACCCGAACATTTCTCTATCAAACGACCATTGGAACGTCTGATGTATCAATTCTAAAACAAACACTTCCAGAACAAAGGAAACCTACAACAACGACTAAGGAGATGGTGACCTCCGGTGGACAACCAGAAACTTACACAACCAGAGACTTTCTGTCTAACTATTCGTCACAGACTGATCGGGCGATTTCAACAGAGAGAGATGACAGACATACAAGCGTAAATATGTACATTGCAATTCTAAATCCGAATGAGTGGTTGTTAGGGTGCGAAATATCCACATAAACGATGAGTGTATTATTCAACTGTATGTACGATGGTTGAATTCCTTTGTCTCTCCTTCTCCCGCTCTCTTCCCCACCACTTTTCATTGTGTAACCAGCCGTCAAATCGGGTTAGTTCACTTCTCATTGCATTATGTAGTAACCAATGTATAATCTATCCTGTGTGTGTGTGTTGGTTTATGTAATTCTGTGTGATTATTTAGTTCGTAAATAAATAATTAAGCCAATTTGTGTATCGCTAAGTCATCATGTAGACTAGTGTTGGTGCAGATTTAACAGATTATACGACATTCAGAATGAGACTGATATGAGGTAATAGTAATGAATGGAGGCCTAAGATGATATATTCTGATATCTGTGAGTTAATTCAGGAAACGATAACTCATTAAATAAACCTTTTCCGTGGTGCCCCAAGATTGCTAATGAGTTAATTGTTACATGATTCATTTAATCTTCGTTTTAAACAGTTAATTGATTTGATGATCGCATTCATGAGTCACGTCACGACAGGCATTTATGGTAGAGTGGCCAGACAGAATCCACTCTTCAGTAAAAGGCACCTGAAAGCCCGCTTGGAGCTTGCCAAAATGCACCTAAAGGACTCTCAGACCATGAGAAACAAGATTCTCTGGTCTGATGAAACCAAGGTTGAACTCTTTTGCATGAATGCCAAGCATCATGTCTGGAGGAAAACTGGCACCATCCTTACAGTGAAGTATGGTGGTGGCAGCATCATGCTGTGGGGATGTTTTTCAGCGGCAGGGACTGGGAGACTAGTCAGGATCGAGGGAAAGATGATCAGAGCAAAGTACAAAGATGGGGTATATGGGGTATTTATTGTGTGTAGATTGATGAGGAAAAATGTGTTTTTAATGAAATTGCGAATAAGTAACTTAAAATGTGGAAACAGGATAGGGCAGTCTACGGCGCTGGGTGGGATAGGCTGAGTAGTGGAGGGGTGGGATAGGCTGAGAGTAGCAGAGGGGTGGGATAGGCTGAGAGTAGCAGAAGGGTGGGATAGGCTGAGAGTAGCAGAGGGGTGGGATAGGCTGAGAGTAGCAGAGGGGTGGGATAGGCTGAGAGTAGCAGAGGGGTGGGATAGGCTGAGAGTAGCAGAGGGTGGGATAGGCTGAGAGTAGCAGAGGGGTGGGATAGGCTGAGAGTAGCAGAGGGTGGGATAGGCTGAGAGTAGCAGAGGGGTGGATAGGCTGAGAGTAGCAGAGGGGTGGGATAGGCTGAGAGTAGCAGAGGGGTGGGATAGGCTGAGAGTAGCAGAGGGGTGGGATAGGCTGAGAGTAGCAGAAGGGTGGGATAGGCTGAGAGTAGCAGAGGGGTGGGATAGGCTGAGAGTAGCAGAGGGGTGGGATTAAAAGCTCACGATCTGCAATAGTCAGGACCCAAAATACCATATATCAAATCATGTATAACAGATATGTCTGAGTACCATTTAATGTGTATATCAAATTGTATTTCTGCCATGTAATACTGAGTTTAAAAAATAAAATAAAAAATAAAGTTTAACTACACCTCCAAATGGAAAAAAGGAAGCAGGTCCTCTGTAATGTCAGCTGTGGTGGGGATACATGTGTGATGTCAGCTGTGGTGGGGATACATGTGTGATGTCAGCTGTGGTGGGGATACATGTGTGATGTCAGCTGTGGTGGGGATACATGTGTGATGTCAGCTGTGGAGGGGAAACATGTGTGATGTCAGCTGTGGTGGGGATACATGTGTGATGTCAGCTGTGGTGGGGATACATGTGTGATGTCAGCTGTGGTGGGGATACTGTGGTCAGGTGGTGGGGATACATGTGTGATGTCAGCTGTGGTGGGGATACATGTGTGATGTCAGCTGTGGTGGGATGGGATGCTGTGTGATGTCAGCTGGGTACATGTGTGATGTCAGCTGTGGTGGGGATACATGTGTGATGTCAGCTGTGGTGGGGATACATGTGTGATGTCAGCTGTGGTGGGGATACATGTGTGATGTCAGCTGTGGTGGGGATACATGTGTGATGTCAGCTGTGGTGGGGATACATGTGTGATGTCAGCTGTGGTGGGGTGATGTCAGCTGTGGTGGGGATGTGTGATGTCAGCTGTGGTGGGGATACATGTGTGATGTCAGCTGTGGTGGGGATACATGTGTGATGTCAGCTGTGGTGGGGATACATGTGTGATGTCAGCTGTGGTGGGGATACATGTGTGATGTCAGCTGTGGTGGGGATACATGTGTGATGTCAGCTGTGGATACATGTGTGATGTCAGCTGTGGTGGGGATACATGTGTGATGTCAGCTGTGGTGGGGATACATGTGTGATGTCAGCTGTGGTGGGGATACATGTGTGATGTCAGCTGTGGTGGGGATACATGTGTGATGTCAGCTGTGGTGGGGATACATGTGTGATGTCATGTGGTGGGGATACATGTGTGATGTCAGCTGTGGTGGGGATACATGTGTGATGTCAGCTGTGGTGGGGATACATGTGTGATGTCAGCTGTGGTGGGGATACATGGTGATGTCAGCTGTGGTGGGGATACATGTGTGATGTCAGCTGTGGTGGGGATACATGTGTGATGTCAGCTGTGGTGGGGATACATGTGTGATGTCAGCTGTGGTGGGGATACATGTGTGATGTCAGCTGTGGTGGGGATACATGTGTGATGTCAGCTGTGGTGGGGATACATGTGTGATGTCAGCTGTGGTGGGGATACATGTGTGATGTCAGCTGTGGTGGGGATACATGTGTGATGTCAGCTGTGGTGGGGATACATGTGTGATGTCAGCTGTGGTGGGGATACATGTGTGATGTCAGCTGTGGTGGGGATACATGTGTGATGTCAGCTGTGGGGATACATGTGTGATGTCAGCTGTGGTGGGGATACATGTGTGATGTCAGCTGTGGTGGGGATACATGTGTGATGTCAGCAGCATGTGATGTCAGGTGGGGAGCTGTGGTGGGGATACATGTGTGATGTCAGCTGTGGTGGGGATACATGTGTGATGTCAGCTGTGGTGGGGATACATGTGTGATGTCAGCTGTGGTGGGGATACATGTGTGATGTCAGCTGTGGTGGGGATACATGTGTGATGTCAGCTGTGGTGGGGATACATGTGTGATGTCAGCTGTGGTGGGGATACATGTGTGATGTCAGCTGTGGTGGGGATACATGTGTGATGTCAGCTGTGGTGGGGATACATGTGTGATGTCAGCTGTGGTGGGGATACATGTGTGATGTCAGCTGTGGTGGGGATACATGTGTGATGTCAGCTGTGTGGTGTGATGTGTGTGATGTCAGCTGTGGTGGGGATACATGTGTGATGTCAGCTGTGGTGGGGATACATGTGTGATGTCAGCTGTGGTGGGGATACATGTGTGATGTCAGCTGTGGTGGGGATACATGTGTGATGTCAGCTGTGGTGGGGATACATGTGTGATGTCAGCTGTGGTGGGGATACATGTGTGATGTCAGCTGTGGTGGGGATACATGTGTGATGTCAGCTGTGGTGGGGATACATGTGTGATGTCAGCTGTGGTGGGGATACATGTGTGATGTCAGCTGTGGTGGGGATACATGTGTGATGTCAGCTGTGGTGGGGATACATGTGTGATGTCAGCTGTGGTGGGGATACATGTGTGATGTCAGCTGTGGTGGGGATACATGTGTGATGTCATGCTGTGGTGGGGATACATGTGTGATGTCAGCTGTGGTGGGGATACATGTGTGATGTCAGCTGTGGAGGGATACATGTGTGATGTCAGCTGTGGTGGGGATACATGTGTGATGTCAGCTGTGGTGGGGATACATGTGTGATGTCAGCTGTGGAGGGATACATGTGTGATGTCAGCTGTGGAGGGATACATGTGTGATGTCAGCTGTGGTGGGGATACATGTGTGATGTCAGCTGTGGTGGGGATACATGTGTGATGTCAGCTGTGGTGGGGATACATGTGTGATGTCAGCTGTGGAGGGGATACATGTGTGATGTCAGCTGTGGTGGGTGATGTCAGCTGTGGTGATGATGTCAGCTGTGGTGGGGATACATGTGTGATGTCAGCTGTGGAGGGGATACATGTGTGATGTCAGCTGTGGTGGGATACATGTGATGATGTCATGCTGATGGTGGGGGATACATGTGTGATGTCAGCTGTGGTGGGGATACATGTGTGATGTCAGCTGTGGTGGGGATACATGTGTGATGTCAGCTGTGGTGGGGATACATGTGTGATGTCAGCTGTGGTGGGGATACATGTGTGATGTCAGCTGTGGTGGGGATACATGTGTGATGTCAGCTGTGGTGGATACATGTGTGATGTCAGCTGTGGTGGGGATACATGTGTGATGTCAGCTGTGGTGGGGATACATGTGTGATGTCAGCTGTGGTGGGGATACATGTGATGTCAGCTGTGGGGATACATGTGTGATGTCAGCTGTGGAGGGATACATGTGTGATGTCAGCTGTGGTGGGGATACATGTGTGATGTCAGCTGTGGTGGGGATACATGTGTGATGTCAGCTGTGGTGGGGATACATGTGTGATGTCAGCTGTGGTGGGGATACATGTGTGATGTCAGCTGTGGTGGGGATACATGTGTGATGTCAGCTGTGGTGGGGATACATGTGTGATGTCAGCTGTGGTGGGGATACATGTGTGATGTCAGCTGTGGTGGGGATACATGTGTGATGTCAGCTGTGGTGGGGATACATGTGTGATGTCAGCTGTGGTGGGGATACATGTGTGATGTCAGCTGTGGTGGGGATACATGTGTGATGTCAGCTGTGGTGGGGATACATGTGTGATGTCAGCTGTGGTGGGGATACATGTGTGATGTCAGCTGTGGTGGGGATACATGTGTGATGTCAGCTGTGGTGGGGATACATGTGTGATGTCAGCTGTGGTGGGGATACATGTGTGATGTCAGCTGTGGTGGGGATACATGTGTGATGTCAGCTGTGGTGGGGATACATGTGTGATGTCAGCTGTGGTGGGGATACATGTGTGATGTCAGCTGTGGTGGGGATACATGTGTGATGTCAGCTGTGGTGGGGATACATGTGTGATGTCAGCTGTGGTGGGGATACATGTGTGATGTCAGTGGTGGGGATACATGTGTCAGCTGTGGTGGGGATACATGTGTGATGTCAGCTGTGGTGGGGATACATGTGTGATGTCAGCTGTGGTGGGGATACATGTGTGATGTCAGCTGTGGTGGGGATACATGTGTGATGTCAGCTGTGGTGGGGATACATGTGTGATGTCAGCTGTGGCTGGGGGGATACATGTGTGATGTCAGCTGTGGTGGGGATACATGTGTGATGTCAGCTGTGGTGGGGATACATGTGTGATGTCAGCTGTGGTGGGGATACATGTGTGATGTCAGCTGTGGTGGGGATACATGTGTGATGTCAGCTGTGGTGGGGATACATGTGTGATGTCAGCTGTGGTGGGGATACATGTGTGATGTCAGCTGTGGTGGGGATACATGTGTGATGTCAGCTGTGGTGGGGATACATGTGTGATGTCAGCTGTGGTGGGGATACATGTGTGATGTCAGCTGTGGTGGGGATACATGTGTGATGTCAGCTGTGGTGGGGATACATGTGTGATGTCAGCTGTGGTGCTGTGTGATGTCAGCTGTGGTGGGGATACATGTGTGATGTCAGCTGTGGTGGGGATACATGTGTGATGTCAGCTGTGGTGGGGATACATGTGTGATGTCAGCTGTGGTGGGGATACATGTGTGATGATGTGGTGGGGAGCATGTGTGATGGTGTGGTGGGGATACATGTGTGATGTCAGCTGTGGTGGGGATACATGTGTGATGTCAGCTGTGGTGGGGATACATGTGTGATGTCAGCTGTGGTGGGGATACATGTGTGATGTCAGCTGTGGATACATGTGTGATGTCAGCTGTGGTGGGGATACATGTGTGATGTCAGCTGTGGTGGGGATACATGTGTGATGTCAGCTGTGGTGGGGATACATGTGTGATGTCAGCTGTGGTGGGGATACATGTGTGATGTCAGCTGTGGTGGGGATACATGTGTGATGTCAGTGGTGGGGATACATGTGTGATGTCAGCTGGGATACATGTGTGATGTCAGCTGTGGGGATACATGGGGATACATGTGTGATGTCAGCTGTGGTGGGGATACATGTGTGATGTCAGCTGTGGTGGGGATACATGTGTGATGTCAGCTGTGGTGGGGATACATGTGTGATGTCAGCTGTGGTGGGGATACATGTGTGATGTCAGCTGTGGTGGGGATACATGTGTGATGTCAGCTGTGGTGGGGATACATGTGTGATGTCAGCTGTGGTGGGGTGTGATGTCAGCTGTGGATGTGTGTCAGCTGTGGTGGGGATACAGCTGTGGTGTCAGCTGGATACATGTGTGATGTCAGCTGTGGTGGGGATACATGTGTGATGTCAGCTGTGGTGGGGATACATGTGTGATGTCAGCTGTGGTGGGGTGGTGGGGATACATGTGTGATGTCAGCTGTGGTGGGGATACATGTGTGATGTCAGCTGTGGAGTGGGATACATGTGTGATGTCATGTGGTGGGGATACATGTGTGATGTCAGCTGTGGTGGGGATACATGTGTGATGTCAGCTGTGGTGGGGATACATGTGTGATGTCAGCTGTGGTGGGGATACATGTGTGATGTCAGCTGTGGTGGGGATACATGTGTGATGTCAGCTGTGGTGGGGATACATGTGTGATGTCAGCTGTGGTGGGGATACATGTGTGATGTCAGCTGTGGTGGGGATACATGTGTGATGTCAGCTGTGGTGGGGATACATGTGTGATGTCAGCTGTGGTGGGGATACATGTGTGATGTCAGCTGTGGTGGGGATACATGTGTGATGTCAGCTGTGGTGGGGATACATGTGTGATGTCAGCTGTGGTGGGGATACATGTGTGATGTCAGCTGTGGTGGGGATACATGTGTGATGTCAGCTGTGGTGGGGATACATGTGTGATGTCAGCTGTGGTGGGGATACATGTGTGATGTCAGCTGTGGTGGGGATACATGTGTGATGTCAGCTGTGGAGGGGATACATGTGTGATGTCAGCTGTGGGGGATACATGTGTGATGTCAGCTGTGGTGGGGATACATGTGTGATGTCAGCTGTGGTGGGGATACATGTGTGATGTCAGCTGTGGTGGGGATACATGTGTCAGATGTGGTGGGGATACTGTGGTGTGATGTCAGCTGTGGGGGATACATGTGTGATGTCAGCTGTGGTGATGTCAGCTGTGGTGGGGATACATGTGTGTCAGCTGTGGTGGGGATACATGTGTGATGTCAGCTGTGGTGGGGATACATGTGTGATGTCAGCTGTGGTGGGGATGTGGGATGTGGTGGGGATACATGTGTGATGTCAGCTGTGGTGGGGATACATGTGTGATGTCAGCTGTGGTGGGGATACATGTGTGATGTCAGCTGTGGTGGGGATACATGTGTGATGTCAGCTGTGGTGTGGATGTCATGTGGTGGGGATACATGTGTGATGTCAGCTGTGGTGGGGATACATGTGTGATGTCAGCTGTGGTGGGGATACATGTGTGATGTCAGCTGTGGTGGGGATACATGTGTGATGTCAGCTGTGGTGGGGATACATGTGTGATGTCAGCTGTGGTGGGGATACATGTGTGATGTCAGCTGTGGTGGGGATACATGTGTGATGTCAGCTGTGGTGGGGATACATGTGGTGGGGATACATGTGTGATGTCAGCTGTGGTGGGGATACATGTGTGATGTCAGCTGTGGTGGGGATACATGTGTGATGTCAGCTGTGGTGGGGATACATGTGTGATGTCAGCTGTGGTGGGGATACATGTGTGATGTCAGCTGTGGTGGGGATACATGTGTGATGTCAGCTGTGGTGGGGATACATGTGTGATGTCAGCTGTGGTGGGGATACATGTGTGATGTCAGCTGTGGTGGGGATACATGTGTGATGTCAGCTGTGGAGGGGATACATGTGTGATGTCAGCTGTGGTGGGGATACATGTGTGATGTCAGCTGTGGTGGGGATACATGTGTGATGTCAGCTGTGGTGGGGATACATGTGTGATGTCAGCTGTGGTGGGGATACATGTGTGATGTCAGCTGTGGTGGGGATACATGTGTGATGTCAGCTGTGGTGGGGATACATGTGTGATGTCAGCTGTGGTGGGGATACATGTGTGATGTACATGTGTGATGTCAGCTGTGGGGGATACATGTGTGATGTCAGCTGTGGTGGGGATACATGTGTGATGTCAGCTGTGGTGGGGATACATGTGTGATGTCAGCTGTGGTGGGGATACATGTGTGATGTCAGCTGTGGTGGGGATACATGTGTGATGTCAGCTGTGGTGGGGATACATGTGTGATGTCAGCTGTGGTGGGGATACATGTGTGATGTCAGCTGTGGTGGGGATACATGTGTGATGTCAGCTGTGGTGGGGATACATGTGTGATGTCAGCTGTGGTGGGGATACATGTGTGATGTCAGCTGTGGTGGGGATACATGTGTGATGTCAGCTGTGGTGGGGATACATGTGTGATGTCAGCTGTGGTGGGGATACATGTGTGATGTCAGCTGTGGTGGGGATACATGTGTGATGTCAGCTGTGGTGGGGATACATGTGTGATGTCAGCTGTGGTGGGGATACATGTGTGATGTCAGCTGTGGTGGGGATACATGTGTGATGTCAGCTGTGGTGGGATGATACATGTGTGATGTCAGCTGTGGTGGGGATACATGTGTGATGTCAGCTGTGGTGGGGATACATGTGTGATGTCAGCTGTGGTGGGGATACATGTGTGATGTCAGCTGTGGTGGGGATACATGTGTGATGTCAGCTGTGGTGGGGATACATGTGTGATGTCAGCTGTGGTGGGGATACATGTGTGATGTCAGCTGTGGTGGGGATACATGTGTGATGTCAGCTGTGTGATGTCAGCTGGGGGGGATACATGTGTGATGTCAGCTGTGGTGGGGATACATGTGTGATGTCAGCTGTGGTGGGGATACATGTGTGATGTCAGCTGTGGTGGGGATACATGTGTGATGTCAGCTGTGGTGGGGATACATGTGTGATGTCAGCTGTGGTGGGGATACATGTGTGATGTCAGCTGTGGTGGGGATACATGTGTGATGTCAGCTGTGGTGGGGATACATGTGTGATGTCAGCTGTGGTGGGGATACATGTGTGATGTCAGCTGTGGTGGGGATACATGTGTGATGTCAGCTGTGGTGGGGATACATGTGTGATGTCAGCTGTGGTGGTCAGCTGTGGTGGGGATACATGTGTGATGTCAGCTGTGGTGGGGATACATGTGTGATGTCAGCTGTGGTGGGGATGTGTGATGTCAGCTGTGGTGGGGATACATGTGTGATGTCAGCTGTGGTGGGGATACATGTGTGATGTCAGCTGTGGTGGGGATACATGTGTGATGTCAGCTGTGGTGGGGATACATGTGTGATGTCAGCTGTGGTGGGGATACATGTGTGATGTCAGCTGTGGTGGGGATACATGTGTGATGTCAGCTGTGGTGGGGATACATGTGTGATGTCAGCTGTGGTGGGGATGTGTGATGTCAGCTGTGGTGGGGATACATGTGTGATGTCAGCTGTGGTGGGGATACATGTGTGATGTCAGCTGTGGTGGGGATACATGTGTGATGTCAGCTGTGGAGGGGGATACATGTGTGATGTCAGCTGTGGTGGGGATACATGTGTGATGTCAGCTGTGGTGGGGATACATGTGTGATGTCAGCTGTGGTGGGGATACATGTGTGATGTCAGCTGGGGATACATGTGTGATGTCAGCTGTGGTGGGGATACATGTGTGATGTCAGCTGTGGTGGGGATACATGTGTGATGTCAGCTGTGGTGGGGATACATGTGTGATGTCAGCTGTGGTGGGGATACATGTGTGATGTCAGCTGTGGTGGGGATACATGTGTGATGTCAGCTGTGGTGGTGTGATGTCATGTGGTGGGGATACATGTGTGATGTCAGCTGTGGTGGTGTGATGTCAGCTGTGGAGGGGAACATGTGTGATGTCAGCTGTGGTGGGGATACATGTGTGATGTCAGCTGTGGTGGGGATACATGTGTGATGTCAGCTGTGGTGGGGATACATGTGTGATGTCAGCTGTGGTGGGGATACATGTGTGATGTCAGCTGTGGTGGGGATACATGTGTGATGTCAGCTGTGGTGGGGATACATGTGTGATGTCAGCTGTGGTGGGGATACATGTGTGATGTCAGCTGTGGTGGGGATACATGTGTGATGTCAGCTGTGTGTGATGGTGGTGGGGATACATGTGTGATGTCAGCTGTGGTGGGGATACATGTGTGATGTCAGCTGTGGTGGGGATACATGTGTGATGTCAGCTGTGGTGGGGATACATGTGTGATGTCAGCTGTGGTGGGGATACATGTGTGATGTCAGCTGTGGTGGGGATACATGTGTGATGTCAGCTGTGGTGGGGATACATGTGTGATGTCAGCTGTGGTGGGGATACATGTGTGATGTCAGCTGTGGTGGGGATACATGTGTGATGTCAGCTGTGGTGGGGATACATGTGTGATGGGGATACATGTGTGATGTCAGCTGTGGTGGGGATACATGTGTGATGTCAGCTGTGGTGGGGATACATGTGTGATGTCAGCTGTGGTGGGGATACATGTGTGATGTCAGCTGTGGTGGGGATACATGTGTGATGTCAGCTGTGGTGGGGATACATGTGTGATGTCACTGTGGTGGGGATACATGTGTGATGTGTGATGTCAGCTGTGGAGGGGAACATGTGTGATGTCAGCTGTGGTGGGGATACATGTGTGATGTCAGCTGTGGTGGGGATACATGTGTGATGTCAGCTGTGGTGGGGATACATGTGTGATGTCAGCTGTGGTGGGGATACATGTGTGATGTCAGCTGTGGTGGGGATACAGTTGAAGTAGGAAGTTTACATACACTTGGAGTCATTAAAACTCGTTTTTCAACCACTCCACAATTTTCTTGTTAACAAACTATAATTTTGGCAAGTCGGTTAGGACATCTACTTTGTGCATGAAACAAGTCATTTTTCCAACAATTGTTTACAGACAGATTATTTCACTTATAATTCACTGTATCACAATTCCAGTGGGTCAGAAGTTTAAGTTGACTGTGCCTTTAAACTAGAGGTGGACTGATTATCATATTTCGACGCCAATACCGATTATTGGAGGACCAAAAATAAAACAAATAGGCCGATTAATCGGTATCGGCTTATTTTATTTATTTAACAATACTGAATGAACACTTATTTTAACTTAATATAATACATCAATAAAATCAATTTAGCCTCAAATAAATAATGAAACATGTTCAATTTGGTTTAAATAGTGCAAAAACAAAGTGTTGGAGAAGAAAGTAAAAGTGCAATATGTGCCATGTAAGAAAGCTAACGTTTAAGTTCCTTGCTCAGAACATGAGAACATATGAAAGCTGGTGGTTCCTTTTAACATGAGCCTTCAATATTCCCAGGTAAGAAGTTTTAGGTTGTAGTTATTATAGGAATTATAGGACCATTTCCCTCTATACCATTTGTATTTCATTAACCTTTGACTGTTGGATGTTCTTATAGGCACTTTAGTATTGCCAGTGTAACAGTATAGCTTCCGTCCCTCTCCTCGCTCCTACCTGGGCTCGAACCAGGAACACATCGACAACAGCCACCCTCGAAGCAGCGTTACCCATCGCTCCACAAAATCCGCGGCCCTTGCAGAGCAAGGGGAATAACTACTCCAAGTGTCAGAGCGAGTGAAGTTTGAAACACTATTAGCGCGCACCCTGCTAACTAGCTAGCCATTTCACATCGGTTACACCAGCCTAATCTCGGGAGTTGATAGGCTTGAAGTCATAAACAGCGCAATGCTTGAAGCATTGCGAAGAGCTGCTGTCAAACGCACGAAAGTGCTGTTTGAATGAATGCTTACGAGCCTGCTGGTGCCTACCACCGCTCAGTCAGACTGCTCTATCAAATCATAGACTTAGTTATAACATAATAACACACAGAAATACGAGCCTTAGGTCATTAATATGGTCGAATCCGGAACCGTTCCGTATTTTATCTAACGGGTGGCATCCATAAGTCTAAATATTCCTGTTACATTGCACAACCTTCAATGTTATGTCATAATTATGTACAATTAGGCGGCCCAAACTGTTGCATATACACTGACTCTGCGTGCAATGAACGCAAGAGAAGTGACACAATTTCACCTGGTTATTATTGCCTGCTAACCTGGATTTTTTTTAGATAAATATGCAGGTTTAAAAATATATACTTCTGTGTATTGATTTTAAGAAAGGCATTGATGTTTAGGTACACATTGGAGCAACGCCAGTCCTTTTCACGAATACGCACCACATCGATGATATGCAACGCAGGACACGCTAGATAAACTGGTAATATCATCAACCATGTGTAGTTAACTAGTGATTACGATTGATTGTCTTTATAAAGATACGTTTAATGCTAGCTAGCAACTTACCTTGGCTTACTGCATTCGCGTAACAGGCAGGCTCCTCGTGGAGTGCAATGTAATCAGGTGGTTAGAGTGTTGGACTAGTTAACTTTAAGGTTGCAAGATTGAATCCCCGAGCTGACAAGGTAAAAATCTGTTGTTCTGCCCCTGAACAAGGCAGTTAAGAATGTGTTCTTAACTGACTTGCCTAGTTAAATAAAAGGTGTACAATTTTTATTTAAATAAATAAATCAGCCAAATCGGTGTCCAAAAATACCGATTTCCGATTGTTATAAAAACTTGAAATCGGCCCAAATTAATTGGCCATTCCAATTAATCGGTCAACCTCTACTTTAAACAGCTTGGAAAATTCCAGAAAAAAAGACATCATACCTTTAGAAGCTTCTGATAAGCTAACTGACATCATTTGAGTCAATTGGAGGTGTACCTGTGGATGTATTTCAAGGTCTACCTTCAAACTCAGGGCCTCTTTGCTTGACATCATGGGAAAGTCAAAAGAAATCAGCCAAGACCTCAGAAAATAAATTGTAGACCTCCACAAGTCTGGTTCATCCTTGGGAGCAATTTCCAAACGCCTGAAGGTACCACGTTCATCTGTACAAACAATAGTACACAAGTATAAACACCATAGGACCACGCAGCCATCATACCGCTCAGGAAGGAGACGCATTCTGTCTCCTAGAGATGAACGTACTTTGGTGTGAAAAGTGCAAATCAATCCCAGAACAATAGCAAAGGACCTTGTGAAGATGTCCGATATCGACTTAACCTGAAAGACCGCTCAGCAAGGAAGAAGCCACAGCCCCAAAACTGCCATAAAAAGCCAGACTACTGTTTGCAACTGCACATGGGGACAAAGATTGTACTTTTTGGAGAAATGTCCTCTGGTCTGATGAAACAAAAATAGAACTGTTTGGCCATAATGACCATAGTTATGTTTGTAGGAAAAAGGGGGTGGCTTGCAAACCGAAGAACACAATCCCAACCATGAAGCACAGGGGTGGCAGCATCATGTTGTGGGGGTGCTTTGCTGAGGAGGGACTGGTGCACTTCACAAAATAGATGGCATCATAAGGATGGACAATTATGTGGATATATTGAAGCAACATCTGAAGACATCAGTCAGGAAGTTAAAGCTTGGTCGCAAATGAGTCTTCCAAATGGACAATGACCCCAAGCATACTTCCAAAGTTGTGGCAAAATGGCTTAAGGATAACCAAGTCAAAGTATTGGAGTGGCCATCACAAAGCCCTGACCTCAATCCTAAAGGAAATGTGAAGGGAAGAACCAAAAAAAGAGTGTACGAGCAAGGAGGCCTACAAACCTGACTCAGTTACACCAGCTGTCAGGAGGAATGGGCCAAAATTCACCCAACTTATTGTGGGAAGCTTGTGGAAGGCTACCCAAAACGTTTGACCCAAGTTAAACAATTTAAAAGGCAATGCTACCAAATACTAATTGAGCGTATGTAAACTTCTGACCCACTGGGAATGTGATGAAAGAAATAAAGGCTGAAAGAAATAATTCTCTACTATTATTCTGACATTTCACATTCTTAAAATAATGTGGTGATCCTAACTGACCTAAAACAGGGAGTTTTTACTAGGATTAAATGTCAGGAATTGTGAAAAACTGGGTTTAAATGTACTTGGCTAAGATGTATGTAAACTTCCGACTTCAACTGTAAATGTGTAATGTCAGTTGTGGTGGGGATAAATGTATTATGTCAGGGTCAGGGTTCAGCTCGGGTCAGAGTTGACCCATCAGGGTTCAGCTCGGTCTGTATTTGGCAATAGCTGAGTGAGTACCAGGGTACTCAGCAGCTGAAAAGGCCTGCCAGACAGGGTTAGCAAGAATGATTCAGTAATGGTGTGGTGAGGGGCCGATAGTGAGCCAACACTGAACAGCCAGCCAGCCAGTCAGTCAGTCAGCCAGCCAGCGCACCAAGTCTGGAACCAATAGGACCCTGAACAGATTCTACCCCCAAGCCATAAGACTGCTAAACAAGACTACTAAACAAGACTACTAAACAAGACTGCTAAATAGCTAAATCAAATGGCTACCCGGACCTGTATTGACCCTTTATTCTTCAACTCTTGCACTGCACACACACCACACCCACTGACACCCCAACCCACACACACACTGACACCCCAACCCACACACACACTGACACCCCAACCCACACACACACTGACACCCCAACCCACACACACACACCCCAACCCACACACACACACACACACTGACACCCCAACCCACACACACTGACACCCCAACCCACACACACTGACACCCCAACCCACACACACTGACACCCCAACCCACACACACTGACACCCCAACCCACACACACTGACACCCCAAACACTGACACCCCAAACCACACAAACCACACTGACACCCTAACCCACACACACACACTGACACCCACTCATATTATTACCTCGTACCCCTGCACATCGACTAGGTACTGCTACTCCCTGTATATAGCCATGTTATTACCTCGTACCCCTGCACATCGACTGGGTACTGCTACTCCCTGTATATAGCCATGTTATTACCTCGTACCCCTGCACATGGACTCAGTACTGCTACTCCTGTATATAGCCATGTTATTACCTCGTACCCCTGCACATCGACTAGGTACTGCTACTCCCTGTATATAGCCATGTTATTACCTCGTACCCCTGCACATCGACTAGGTACTGCTACTCCCTGTATATAGCCATGTTATTACCTCGTACCCCTGCACATCGACTAGGTACTGCTACTCCCTGTATATAGCCATGTTATTACCTCGTACCCCTGCACATGGACTCAGTACTAGTACTTCCTGTATATAGCCATGTTATTACCTCGTACCCCTGCACATCGACTAGGTACTGCTACTCCCCGTATATAGCCATGTTATTACCTCGTACCCCTGCACATCGACTGGGTACTGCTACTCCCCGTATATAGCCATGTTATTACCTCGTACCCCTGCACATCGACTGGGTACTGCTACTGCTACTCCCCGTATATAGCCATGTTATTACCTCGTACCCCTGCACATCGACTGGGTACTGCTTCTCCCCGTATATAGCCATGTTATTACCTCGTACCCCTGCACATGGACTCAGTACTGCTACTCCCTGTATATAGCCATGTTATTACCTCGTACCCCTGCACATGGACTCAGTACTGCTACTCCCTGTATATAGCCATGTTATTACCTCGTACCCCTGCACATCGACTCAGTACTAGTACTTCCTGTATATAGCCATGTTATTACCTCGTACCCCTGCACATCGACTGGGTACTACTACTCCCAGTATATAGCCATGTTATTACCTCGTACCCCTGCACATCGTCTGGGTACTGCTACTCCCCGTATATAGCCATGTTATTACCTCGTACCCCTGCACATCGACTGGGTACTGCTACTCCCCGTATATAGCCATGTTATTACCTCGTACTGCTACTCCCTGTATATAGCCATGTTATTACCTCGTACCCCTGCACATCGACTGGGTACTGCTACTCCCTGTATATAGCCATGTTATTACCTCGTACCCCTGCACATCGACTCAGTACTAGTACTTCCTGTATATAGCCATGTTATTACCTCGTACCCCTGCACATCGACTGGGTACTGCTACTCCCCGTATATAGCCATGTTATTACCTCGTACTGCTACTCCCTGTATATAGCCATGTTATTACCTCGTACCCCTGCACATCGACTGGGTACTGCTACTCCCTGTATATAGCCATGTTATTTTACTCGTTAGTTATTCACTGTTTATTTATTCCTCGTGTCACTATGTATTCTTTTGTTTATCTTCAAAGCTGTTATATATAACTTTTTGGGCAACTCAATCAAATTCACATAGAAATGTGTGTTATAGATCTGTCACTTTCATTGAACGGCAGTCAAAGAAGGGGTAGATCTCTTCTGTGCGTGTTATTTCTAAGCATTTCACTGTTAGTCTACACTTGAAATGTACAAAGCGAGAGACAAATAACATTGTATTTTATTTGATTCAGCCAGTCAGTCACCACACCCTCCCTTCCACCTGTTGGCTGGCCCAGCAGTGAACACAGGATAGCAACTGAGGGTGCAGCCAAGTGCATAGTGCTGCATACTTGACCGACAGTGCGAGCGATGTGTTTTGAGGACGGTTTGATTATTAAAAAAAGTCTAAATATTTTTTTTTTGGGGGAGTTAAATGCACAATGCATTGTGGGTTGGATTCCAAAACACAGAAAACAATTAATAAAAGCCCCATGTTGGTAGTGACTGCCCATTACTGCTTATCACTTATTAAGCATCATTTATTCAGAGTACTTTATTTTCAAATATTTTAGGTGTGTATATTATTTGTTTTATGACTATTTCATTCTAAGTCAACTGTTCTCTAGAAAGCTGCTGCCTGACAAAAATCCCTATTTTAGTAGTTATTCAAAGTAAATAAGGCATACTTTTATGACTGCTGAATACCAACTAGGCCATCAATGACTTAGATGATGTATTTTCAGGTAGAGATGCCTCGCGAAGCAACTGCTCTGTATCCCTCTATCATGCGTTCTTCTCTCTTACGTAGTAGGTGTAAAAGAAACAAACAGACCCAGTAGGCGCGCAATGGTTTATGGTCATTGTAGTTAAATAGCACGTTTTCTGCTCTAAACTATGTAGAATATTGGCCTGTTGGAAACTACAACATCGCATAGTTCGGGCTTGATCGGATTTCTCACTACAGAAACTGTGCAATATGCGCATTGAGCTCACAGAAGAAAAAAAATGAAATGGAATTCAAATAATTTGAACGTACATTGGTCAGTTAGTTGTTTAAAAAAATAAAATAAAAAACCAAAAGGTCAATTAATCACTCAGCACTAATGACCAACTGACTTTATTTTATTTTATTTTACCTTTATTTAACTATGCAAGTCAGCTTTGTACAGAAACACAGCCCTGGAGACAGGAGCTACCACTACGGCTGAAACGGTCATTGTATAATAGTGTAAATTGACAATTATTCATGAAGACAGTCATTAAAAATAAAATTAGCATCATTAAAATAATATAACTGTCATTAACCGTTTTAATACATATGTATTTTTATTTATTTAAGTTTTACATATTTAAGTCAACAAACTTTACCCAAAAGCACCAAAGTTAAAGCCTGGTTCACGGCAAACAGACAATATAAGGAGACCAAACTACCCAGTTTTAGAAGAAGGTTGTGTTTTTGAACGAACAGCTGACTGAAGACAGCTTGGTATTCAGACAAAGGGGAGGTTGAGTCTGTTTCCGCGGTAACATGGACTCTTTGCAACGTGATGAAACTTTGTTTCAGCGAGGTGTTGTAACAAAGGAGTATAATAAAATACATGCCCCCCCAATGTCTTACCAAAACAGGCCACGCTGGCGAACCAACACAGGAGACGGAGGAAAAAAATACCGCTTTTTTTTTTTTTTTTAACCAAATGTTTGCTATTCAAACAATTATAAAACAGTGACCGTGGTCACTTGGTTGACATTCTAAATTCCATGACCCACCACAACAAGAGAGGTGGAGGCAACAGGCAGCAAGCTAGCAGACACTCCTCAATATAAGCCTGCCCTGAAGAATGCAAGGCCTTGTGTTATCTTTATTAAGGGAGAAACCGCCACACAGATTGCGATAGTGAAGGGATTTCTTATGAAAGTTATTTAGTTTTCCCTGGAAGAGGATCCTTACTAGTAATAATACATAATGTTTAATAAGCACAAGGCCTAGACATATTTGTCAGTTTGGTATTTACTGTTAGTTTTATTTGTAGCACAGGAGTCAATTGAACTTTCTGGCATGAAGATAGATAGGGGAGGGGCTAGGGATGGGAAGCCAAGCTTCTCACCTGATAGTACAGCCTCACCCAAAAGTAACCAATTAACACCATCAAGTGTGTGTGTATGTATAATATATATATATATATTCACACTGACATCTTAAACAATCTACCCACAGCAGCACTCCAATTTTCTAACATACGTCAGGTCCTGCAGTCGTCGTACAGACGGCTGTTGGAATGATTTGACTCATAAATGTTACAAAATGACACATCTAATACCGACTGAGAGAAACCACTTCCGTGGGCTACGTCGTCTACTTCTGCTGCGCTGCTGACAACCGTCTGTGCACCTGACCTAGGTCTAGGCTAATTCAGTTATCCCAGGACAGAAGCCTCAGCACTAAAGATCACATGACATCGTTAGCCAAACAAGTTTCAAAACAGTTTTTGTTTCTTAGCCTAATATTGCCCCAATGCATCAAAACAAGTTCATATTCCACAACACAGAAAACTGTTCTTTCCATAATATATTGTCCATCTGCAGCTTTCTAAAATATGCCAACCTACTGAATAGGAACTTGGTGAGAGGAAGCTGGTCTGCCCTGACTGAGTAGCATAGCCTGTTCAGTGCACCTGACTCATCCCTGGGTAGAGGCAGGGTAGAAGGGTGGTCAGTCAGGCGTGGAGAAGCAGTGTCCTAACAGGGGTAGACTCAGAGGCACTGGGGTGAGCTGTTATACACTGGCAGACCTGCCAAGCACAATTATTACCATGTGACCCCGACCCAGTGAGCTCAGAGAACTAAGAGAGGTTGGTGGGAAATGTGACCACCTAGTCCAGACCTGGGCTTATGTACTGCAGTGTTTGAAGAAATGGGACAAGGAACCATCCATGTTTCACTCCCAAATGAAGCACGCCAAATATTGATGATATACTTATGCTGTAGTGCATTCGTTTGAGATATAACGTTACTGATATACCTATGAAATAGTGCATTTGTTTGAGATTATATTTTGATCTAAGAAAGTTACAATGCAGTTTAGCAGTGATTTTCAGAAGGATATTTTAAATAAAATTTTAAAAATTAACAGGCAAAAATATAAACAAACCATGAGGGATAAGCCTGCATATTGTAGGCAATGACATTGTTAGGTAGGCTTACTTGGTAGTAGTTTGAGAGTAAACAATAAGCAATATAGTACATTATTGAAACATAAGTATATGTAGTTACTGTTAAACTCAATTGAAAAATGGCTTGCTATATTTGCTAAAAGCTAAACAAAACTATGAGATAATTAGCTCTCACTTGCTGTAGATAGCTAGACGATTGACTTTCTAGTAAAAACAGATACTAGATAACGTTTAGTAGTAAACTTAGCTCGATCACCTGTTTGCAAGAGGATCTCAAATCACAAATCTACGTTGTAAGGAACAGTAGCAAATTACAGCTAATTGGTGTTCAATCTAACTTAGCTTGTTTATGTTCTATAGGACTGTAGCTAACTAGCTTAGCTGGCATACTTAGCTCGCTAAGTTAGCTACTGTAATTAGCTCTTAACTTGGATATCAAGCTACCTAGCTAAACCAACCTATTTAAATACAGCATTGAAATACATTTCAGCATTTCAGGTCTGCAGGTAGCTAGCTACTTGAAACATCTCTACGTGTATTTGGTCTCTGAACTCTGTACCTTTATCAGTTAGTTAGCTAGCTAGCTGGCCTATAGATGGCTAATTTACCGGTCAACTACCTTAGCATACTGGTTAGCTAACTACTGTAGCATCTAAGTAGATCTCAGCAACAAGTGAGAGAGAGAGAGAGAAAAGAAAAACGGCGCATCCACCTGTTTTGTTCGAGAGCTTACCGTGAAAGAAACAACACAAGTCTGTGATCTAATTCAAAAGAAATCGGTATGTCGTGTAAAATCAGTATATTCCCACTGTTTTCTCCGTCCAGCTCGGCTTCCCTACACTCTCCAACAAGCAAGAATTATGGGAACAATCCCTGGTTTACAAACGACGCATTCCACAGGCTGATTATCCTAGGCTTGGGTTCAGAATTAAAGGGACACTCACTTCTTTTCTCACGCCAATAAGTAGGCCATTAATGATGGTTGTTTATTTTTCCTGCATTTGTTAACCATTTGGAGGAGGTTGGAGTTGAATTCATTTGGCTTGTAGTGTTTTAGAAGATTCCAACAAAAAAAAAAAGATGTAATATCTTTACTCAAATGTAAGTCATGCCACAGTATGTCTTTATGTCCTGTGTTTATGTATGTGTGTGTGTGTGTGTGTGTGTGTGTGTGTGTGTGTGTGTGTGTGTGTGTGTGTGTGTGTGTGTGTGTGTGTGTGTGTGTGTGTGTATGCCTGGCTGCCTGCTTGCATGTGTGTGAGTGTGTTTTGCACTACCGCCTGCTGCCTGTCTGTCACTGGTTAGTGTTGAATCATAAGGCAGCCCAGTCCTAAGCATCCTGATTATTTGGTGCCTTGTGAGATATATCAGTATGATTTGTTTCATGCTTAATAAGCCAACTAAAGTAAACTGTCATTCATAATATTCCCCAGCAGTCTTGTCCTGCTGTCCGATTTATGCCTGTTTTTAGGTGATCGTGGGCTTTGTCGCTCTACTCAGGTCTGTAAACACTTCAAGCCCTTTAAGAGTTTAATTTAGGATAATGTACAACAGTAAACTATATACTGTAGCTATATATTATGTCTCCTAGACAATGAACTGAATAAAAGAGACCAGGCAGTAGTTTCCTCATTGCAGAGTGAAAATATAGTATAATATGAAATGGACACTGAGACTACAAGTTCCCCATGCAGTTTAACAATGAAAAACCCATGAGTGAGAGAGTTTGATAGTGTTTGCCCATGTGTTTACAGTCACACTGTTTTCCAGAGGATTCCCCTCCCAACTAATCACTGCAGACCATGTGTGCGAAGAGAAGGGTCTGTGAATTCCATTAACACGAGATGTGACATTAACGTATACACACAAAAAAGACAGACCCAAATGTCGTTCTATCCAGTAGCTGGGCACTAGATACGATAAGTGATGTGTGGCTTGAGGACCTACCTACAGTTTCAAACAATGGCGTTTGAACTTGAGCTAATAATTCTATGGTAAGAGGGAAGGGGACACACACAGTGTGTGTGTGGTAAGAGGGAAGGGGACACACACAGTGTGTGTGTGTGGTAAGAGGGAAGGGGACACACACAGTGTGTGTGTGTGTGTGGTAAGAGGGAAGGGGACACACACAGTGTGTGTGTGTGTGTGGTAAGAGGGAAGGGGACACACACAGTGTGTGTGTGTGGTAAGAGGGAAGGGGACACACACAGTGTGTGTGTGTGTGTGGTAAGAGGGAAGGGGACACACACAGTGTGTGTGTGTGTGTGGTAAGAGGGAAGGGGACACACACAGTGTGTGTGTGTGGTAAGAGGGAAGGGGACACACACAGTGTGTGTGTGTGTGTGGTAAGAGGGAAGGGGACACACACAGTGTGTGTGTGTGTGGTAAGAGGGAAGGGGACACACACAGTGTGTGTGTGTGTGTGGTAAGAGGGAAGGGGACACACACAGTGTGTGTGTGTGTGTGGTAAGAGGGAAGGGGACACACACAGTGTGTGTGTGGTAAGAGGGAAGGGGACACACAATGTGTGTGTGTGGTAAGAGGGAAGGGGACACACACAGTGTGTGTGTGGTAAGAGGGAAGGGGACACACAATGTGTGTGTGTGGTAAGAGGGAAGGGGACACACACAGTGTGTGTGTGGTAAGAGGGAAGGGGACACACACAGTGTGTGTGTGTGGTAAGAGGGAAGGGGACACACACAGTGTGTGTGTGTGGTAAGAGGGAAGGGGACACACACAGTGTGTGTGTGGTAAGAGGGAAGGGGACACACACAGTGTGTGTGTGTGGTAAGAGGGAAGGGGACACACACAGTGTGTGTGTGTGTGTGGTAAGAGGGAAGGGGACACACACAGTGTGTGTGTGTGTGGTAAGAGGGAAGGGGACACACACAGTGGTAAGAGGGAAGGGGACACACACAGTGTGTGTGTGTGGTAAGAGGGAAGGGGACACACACAGTGTGTGTGTGTGGTAAGAGGGAAGGGGACACACACAGTGTGTGTGTGTGGTTAGAGGGAAGGGGACACACACAGTGTGTGTGTGTGGTAAGAGGGAAGGGGACACACACAGTGTGTGTGTGGTTAGAGGGAAGGGGACACACACAGTGTGTGTGTGGTAAGAGGGAAGGGGACACACACAGTGTGTGTGTGTGGTAAGAGGGAAGGGGACACACACAGTGTGTGTGTGGTTAGAGGGAAGGGGACACACACAGTGTGTGTGTGGTAAGAGGGAAGGGGACACACACAGTGTGTGTGTGGTAAGAGGTTAACACGTTTTGTCTCAACTCCTTCAATATAATAATAACAAAGGAACAAAGCAGTACGTAAACAAACATCCTCTGTAAACAAACATCCTCTGTAAACAAACACCCTCTGTAAACAAACACCCTCTGTAAACAAACACCCTCCCTTATTTGCAGCCAGGGGAGTTCTACTTCAACCGCAGCTCAATTACATTCGTAAAAACAGAGAGAGAGTATATTTTGGTTTAAAGATTAAATTCAGTGACTGACATACCTTTCCCTGTGGGTTCTGTCCTTGTTATTCCAAGAGGTTAGGATTTTGTCTCAGGCCATTACTTGGGCCACCCAAACGTAAAGAGCATGCGGTTGGGTGAAATAGTGATAATAAGTGTCTGTGGGTGACACAGTATTCCACTGGGTCCCAGGGCAAGTCATTCAATAAGAAGCCCCTCTGCTCTGTTTGGTGTTAATATCTCAGTCATCCTTTTCCCTTAACGGCTATACTGTTGTATCCGTATGTCCATGTCAACGTCCAAAGAAAAGGCTGTTATGTGGGAGTGATTTAAAAACAACATTTAAAACCACCTCCCTCATACACTGGTATTAGACCATTGTTCTACTCCTCTCCTGTCTGCGTGTGTTTAGTGTTGCATTGCCCTATCATCTGCTGACACTGCCTCACCCCACAACAAAGACAGGGCTACTTAATCATCAGGCTACATAATGGAGTGATTCCAGTGCCAACAGAAATTGTATTTGAATTCAATATTAAGTCTATGCAGTTTCAAATCATGAAATATATCATATCTTTTTAATTATGGAATTCAAAATACAGTTTCTATTGGCACTGAAATCACTCGCTGTGTTAATACATCTTATCGTCTGGACTGCTACCGCACAGGGGTGAGGAAAGAGTGTCAGAGGGAGAAGCCCCATTGGTGTTGAAATCACTTCCTGTGTTAATACATCTTATCGTCTGGACTGCTACCGCACAGGGGTGAGGAAAGAGTGTCAGAGGGAGAAGCCCCATTGGTGTTGAAATCACTTCCTGTGTTAATACATCTTATCGTCTGGACTGCTACCGCACAGGGGTGAGGAAAGAGTGTCAGAGGGAGAAGCCCCATTGGTGGTGAAACATTCTGTACTTCTATTGTAGCTGTAAACATTATCTGGTAGCAGAAATGTATCTTACTGACGGTACAGAACATTCCAGGCATTTACTCAGAAAGTACATGGGGAAATAGCAATTACACAGTAATGGAGGTATGAATTACGTGTTCATCTCTTTGGTAGTTACCAGTTCTGTAGAATTCTACAAAGTTAAGTGCCATAAAACTGCCTTTGTTACCAGATACTTTCCTAGTGGCCCTAAATATCATGTTAACAGTTGAAACAGTCACGTAAAAAAAGTATTGACTGCAACGCCTTGTTTTGCCTTTGCAGCAGTTTGATGTTCTCAGTGTTTACGGCAAAACTTGGGAGGACAGGTACTGTAAAGACCAAACAGACAGAATGGTGTGCACATGACCTGACAGTTCAAGTAAATGTATTTGTTCTGGATTCACTCCAACTGTCCATGTAACCAGTTCAAGGTTCTGTGTGACAGAGATGGTTGTTACTATCTGACCAAGTTGCAAAGTCAGAAGCCCCGCCTAGTTCTACAATTCCTCTTTTTTTTTTTTATCGTATTTTAAACCTAACCCTAACCTTAACCACACTGCTAACCTTATGTCTTACCTACACCATAAATTGAGACCAAAAAGCATATTTTAGCTTTCATACATTTGTTTTGATGATGTAGAGCCTATTTTGACTTTGCAGCTTGGCCATCTATGTCCTTCCTCCATTACACAAGCATATGCTATCAACAGGAAGTGAAACGAAACACTTGCATAGTTGTCTAAGAAAGGAGCAGAGGAGTGTGTTGATTATAAGTCATGAACAGAGAGTAGTAGGTTCCACTGGACACAAACTTTGGACCCATAAATAAAAAAATAAAAAAACGAGCCTCATTGAATTTGGGTAGAAAAAAGGAAGATAAGTCGACATAAAATGTGGAAACAACGTTGATTGTTTCCAGTGGGGAAAGTGTGTGAGGTACACTTGAAGAGTGTGTGAAGGCCGAGTGTACACTATGTTAGAGTGTGTTAGTTAGTGTCTTACTCACTCAGGCACTGCAGACCATGCTTTTTCTGCAGGGCCTTACTGCACAGTGAGCAGGTGGCACAGCTGGAGAAGGAGCCTGGCACCAAATTATGTCCACTGCTACTACTGTGATGCAGTTTCTCTTTCTCTTTGAGTTCCCTCTCCTTCCCCTTCTGCTGCTCTTTCTCTCGGTTCTTACCCTGCTGGGAGAACGAAAGAGAAACAGGGAGAAAATAATGTCAGCTTTCATCTTTGACACTGTACTTTTAATACTGTACTGTGGTGATTTGTTTTTTAATACAACATAAGAAGTGACTGTATCAATGGGTAATATAACAGGACAACAGGGCTGACTCAGAAGATTAGGATGAAAAGAGACATTCTGTTCCCACACACTAAAATGATGACATTAGGATGTAAATGAACAATAGCTTTCACATCACTGACTGACAGTAATGTTGCCTAACACCCCGAGGATTTGATCCTTATAATGACATGATGTTGACATCAACGTATCCTAGCTAAAAAGGCAATGTGGGCAATGTAACAAACATGGGACAGTAACAGACTAGTTATTCCCAAGTTATCAAAAAAGTTGCTCAATGCTCACACAGCTACTACTTATCATGCAAGCTCACACCACACCCTAACCAGTTGTTAATATGTTGAGTGTGTGTGTGTATATATACAGTACTAATATGTTGAGTGTGTGTGTGTGTGTGTGTATATACACAGTACTAATATGTTGAGTGTGTGTGTGTGTATATACATAGTACTAATATGTTGAGTGTGTGTGTGTGTATATACACAGTACTAATATGTTGAGTGTGTGTGTGTGTATATACACAGTACTAATATGTTGAGTGTGTGTGTGTGTGTGTGTGTGTGTGTGTGTGTGTATATACACAGTACTAATATGTTGAGTGTGTGTGTGTGTATATACACAGTACTAATATGTTGAGTGTGTGTGTGTATATACAGTACATCATGTGTTGTTTTGGTTCACCTTGTCTTTGTTGAATGAGCCAGTCATTCTGCTCCTAAGCGAGCTCAGGGTGCGCTTCACTTTGGTCCCCTTTTCCACTTTCTCTGTTCGGTCCTCTTCTTCCTCATTTCTACCAAGTAGAAGACAAATGATTGATGGCAGACGTGGCCCAAGTGATCAATTAAATTACAAACTAATATGAAATGAATTTTCAGAGTAAAAGAAGAAATGTCAACCTCCATAAACGTGTAAACTAAAATGAGTGTGAAATCCTCTGGCCATGGACGACTTACTCGTTGGAGAGAAATTCATACCAGGTGACACTACTTCCAGTCTCCTTCCCCTCTGGCCTTGTGGTCCTCTGCCTGGCTCTGTGGAGGAGAAGACATCGGTTGGACAGTTACTCCGGTTCAATAACACAGCGCTTTACTATTGAGATAAACATTGAGCATAACAATAGGCGACTACAGCCTGTGGTCACGCTTCATCCAGGCAGATGAATGTCATTCTCAGGTAAGTTCACAAACAGAGGAAAAGCTCTAATCAGGTGGCCATGCAGTTAAAGTTAAAAACCAAAATACATCTTCATCAAAAACTGTGTCGCTGTACAGAACCAAGGCTGTCGCTGTACAGAACCAAGGCTGTCGCTGTACAGAACCAAGACTGTCGCTGTACAGAACCAAGGCTGTCGCTGTACAGAACCAAGGCTGTCGCTGTACAGAACCAAGACTGTCGCTGTGCAGAACCAAGGCTGTCGCTGTACAGAACCAGATGCTGTCACCCACCCAGAGTAACCTAGCATAAGCGCATGCTAATTCCACACCATTGAGTCAGCCTTTTCACACATACGCAAACAAACACTGCAAAGGCCAGTGGTTTCCCCATGCTTCTATCCAGCCCTGCTCTGCTAGGCTATAGGATTCGATGGGATGGGGGTGCATCAGGGCCAAGCAGGCCTCCTTGGCCTGTTTACTTACCCGTGGTACTGCTTGAGCTCTTGCAGAACTTTTTGTATCATCAGCCTAAGACAAACAAGACACTGAGACTGACAATGGGTCTGGGCCTGGGGGTAGCGAGCGCTGAGTGTCAGACTGAATGGATGTGTGATTTAGAGACACACTCACACACATACATACACACACACACGCACGCACATCTGCACGCATGCCTTCCCTCACACACACAGAGCATACACAAACACACACACAAACATACACAGACAGGCGCGAAGGGGCCATCTAAGGAGCTGGGAGAGAGAGGACTGGAGGAGGAACAGTCTGAAGACATACGACATGGAGCAGAGATGTCAAAACGGGAACAGGGAAAGCCCTGTAGACTCTGTGGGAGTTGGCTGCACTGAAGAAGAGGAGGGGTGGAATGCAGTACACAAACATACCTTTCAAAAAGGGATTTGTATGTAAGTTAATCCAGCAGCGTTTCATGTAAATTACTATACCTAAAAATAAGTACACAATGTCAATGCCGAAGGAAACAAAAGTTTACAGAGGTGTTGGTCTGAGCCAAGGAGAGAGAGAGAGAGAGAGGGGGGAAAGGGAGAGAGGGAGGGGAGGGAGGGAGGGAGGGAGGGAGGGAGGGAGGGAGGGAGGGAGGGAGAGGGAGAGAGAGAGAGAGAAAGGGAGAGAGGGAGGGAGAGGAGAGAGAGAGAGAGAGAGAGAGAGAGAGAAAGGGAGAGAGAGAGAGAGAGAGAGGAGAGAGGAAGAGAGAGGAGAGGAAGAGAGAGGGAAAGGTTGAGAGAGAGAGAGAGAGAGAGGGGAGAGAGAGAGAGAGAGAGAGAGAGCGAGAGGAAGAGAGAGGGAGAGGAAGAGAGAGGGAGAGGAAGAGAGGAAGAGAGAGGGAAAGGTTGAGAGAGAGAGAGAGAGAGAGAGAGAGAGAGAGAGAAGAGAGGGAGAGGAAGAGGAAGAGAGAGGGAAAGGGAGAGAGGGAAAGGTTGAGAGAGAGAGAGAGAGAGAAGAGAGAGGGAGAGGAAGAGAGGAAGAGAGAGGGAAAGGGAGAGAGGGAAAGGTTGAGAGAGAGAGAGAGAGAGGAAGAGAGAGGGAGAGGACGAGAGGAAGAGAGAGGGAAAGGTTGAGAGAGAGAGAGAGAGAGAGAGAGAGAAGAGAGAGGGAGAGGAAGAGAGGAAGAGAGAGGGAAAGGTTGAGAGAGAGAGAGAAAATAAGTTGCAACCTTCCAGGACACACTGTAAACATACATTTGACTGTTAACTAACTTACATATGAGTCTGTCCTTCTGCAGTGTGCAAGTTGGGTTCCTCTGGGTCCAGCTCCTCTGCAATACAACAGTAGCACTAAAACAATGGCAAACCATGTTATGGGCGATTCCATGTCAGCATGGCCCAAAAACATTTGGGGTATCTCAGGTTGGTCTGGAAATTCTCACATTAAAAATGTATTGGGGGGGAAGGATGTTTGACATGCTTTTTAAATTTCTATCATGAACTATTTTTTTGTGAAAATCATGATGAAAGTGGCCATTTTAGGCTCTTTTTAGACCTATACAACGCCCCCTGTAAGACTCCATGACCTGTGAACCCTACATGATACAGATGACATCTTGGTGTCCTACTACTGTAAAACTCTATGATGTGTGGACCCTACATGATACAGACGACATCTTGGTGTCCTTCTACTGTAAAACTCTATGATGTGTGGACCGTACATGATAGAGACGACATCTTGGTGTCCTTACATTTTACATTACATTTTTATTGTCACATACACGTGGTTAGCAGATGTTAATGCGAGTGTAGCGAAATGCTTGTGCTTCTAGTTCCAACAATGCAGTAATATCCAACGAGTAATCTAACCTAACAATTCCACAACAACTACCTTATACACACAAGTGTAAAGGGATGAAGAATATGTACATAAAAATATATAAATGAGTGATGGTACAGAACGGCATAGGCAAGATGCAGTAGATGGTATAGAGTACAGTATATACATATGAGATAAGTAATGTAGGGTATGTAAACATTATATTAAGTAGCATTGTTTAAAGTGGCTAGTGATACATTTTTTACATCAATTTTCCATTATTAAAGTGTCTGGAGTTGAGTCAGTGTCATTGACAGTGTGTTGGCAGCAGCCACTCAATGTTAGTGGTAGCTGTTTAACAGTCTGATGGCCTTGAGATAGAAGCTGTTTTTCATACTCTCGGTCCCAGCTTTGATGCACCTGTACTGACCTCGCCTTCTGGATGATAGCGGGGTGAACAGGCAGTGGCTCGGGTGGTTGTTGTCCTTGATGATCTTTATGGCCTTCCTGTGACATCGGGTGGTGTAGGTGTCCTGGAGGGCAGGTAGTTTGCCCCCGGTGATGCGTTGTGCAGACCTCACTACCCTCTGGAGAGCCTTACGGTTGTGGGCGGAGCAGTTTCCGTACCAGACAGTGAAAAAGTTTGCATCTGTAAAAGTTTGTGAATGCTTTTGGAGACAAGCCGAATTTCTTCAGCCTCCTGAGGTTGAAGAGGCGCTGCTGCGCCTTCTTCACGACACTGTCTGTGTGGGTGGACCAATTCAGTTTGTCCGTGATGTGGACGCCGAGGAACTTAAAACGTACTACCCTCTCCACTACTGTCCCGTCGATGTGGATAGGGGGGTGCTCCCTCTGCTGTTTCCTGAAGTCCACAATCATCTCCTTTGTTTTGTTGATGTTGAGTGTGAGGTTATTTTCCTGACACCACACTCCGAGGGCCCTCAACTCCTCCCTGTAGGTCGTCTCGTCGTTGTTGGTAATCAAGCCTACCACTGTAGTGTCGTCTGCAAACTTGATGATTGATTTGGAGGCGTGCATGGCCACGCAGTCGTGGGTGAACAGGGAGTACAGGAGAGGGCTCAGAACGCACCCTTGTGGGGCCCCAGTGTTGAGGATCAGCGGGGTGGAGATGTTGTTACCTACCCTCAACACCTGGGGGCGGCCCGTTAGGAAGTCCAGTACCCAGTTGCACAGGGCGGGGTTGAGACCCAGGGTCTCGGGCTTGATGACGAGTTTGGAGGGTACTATGTTGTTAAATGCTGAGCTGTAGTCGATGAACAGCATTCTCACATAGGTCTTCCTCTTGTCCAGCTGGGTTAGAGCAGTGTGCAGTGTGGTTGCGATTGCGTCGTCTGTGGACCTATTGGGGCGGTAAGCAAATTGGAGTGGGTCTAGGGTGTCAGGTAGGGTGGAGGTGATAGGGTCCTTGACTAGTCTCTCAAAGCACTTCATGATGACGGAAGTGAGTGCTACAGGGCGGTAGTCGTTTCGCTCAGTTACCTTAGCTTTCTTGGGAACAGGAACAATGGTGGCCCTCTTGAAGCATGTGGGAACAGCAGACTGGGATAAGGATTGATTGAATATGTCCGTCAACACACCAGCCAGCTGGTCTGCGCATTCCCTGAGGACGCGGCTGGGGATGCCGTCTGGGCCTGCAGCCTTGCGAGGGTTAACACGTTTAAATGTTTTACTCACGTCGGCTGCAGTGAAGGAGAGTCCACAGGTTTTGGTAGCGGGCCGTGTCAGTGGCACTGTATTGTTCTCAAAGCGAGCAAAGAAGTTGTTTAGTCTGTCTGGGAGCAAGACATCCTGGTCTGCGACGGGGCTGGTTTTCTTTTTGTAATCCGTGATTGACTGTAGACCCTGCCACATTCCTCTTGTGTCTGAGCCGTTGAATTGCGACTCTACTTTGTCTCTATACTGACGCTTAGCTTGTTTGATTGCCTTGTGGAGGGAATAGCTACACTGTTTGTATTCGGTCATGTTTCCGGTCACCTTGCCCTGGTTAAAAGCAGTGGTTCGCGCTTTCAGTTTCGCGCGAATGCTGCCATCAATCCACGGTTTCTGGTTTGGGAATGTTTTAATAGTTGCTGTGGGTACAACATCGCCGATGCACTTGATGAACTCGCTCACCGAATCAGAGTATTCGTCAATGTTGCGGGAACATATCCCAGTCCACGTGATCGAAGCAATCTTGAAGCGTGGAATTAGATTGGTCGGACCAGCGTTGAACAGACCTGAGCGCAGGGGCCATCCTGTTTTAGTCTCTGTCTATAGGCTGGAAGCAACAAAATGGAGTCGTGGTCAGCTTTTCCAAAAGGAGGGCGGGGGAGGGCCTTATATGAAGTTAGAATAACAATGATCCAGGGTTTTACCAGCCCTGGTAGCACAATCTATATGCTGATAGAATTTAGGGAATCTTGTTTTCAGAATAGCTTTGTTAAAATCCCCAGAAACAATGAATGCAGCCTCAGGATGTGTTTTCCGTTTACAAAGAGTCAAATAAAGTTCGTTCAGGGCCGTCAATGTGTCTGCTTGGGGTGGAATATATGCGGCTGTGATTATAATCAAAGAGAATTCTCTTGGTAGATAATGCGGTCTACATTTGATTGTGAGGAATTCTAAGTCAGGTGAACAGAACAAAAAGACTTAGAGTTCCTATATGTTGTTATGATCACACCACGTCTCGTTAATCATAAGGCATACCCCCCCCGCCCCTCTTCTTACCAGAAAGATGCTTGTTTCTGTCGGCGCGATGCGTGAAGAAACCAGCTGGCTGTACCGATTCCGAAAAACTCTGATGTGTGAAACGTACATGATACAGACAACATCTTGGTGTTTTTATACTCCTAATATAGTGTGCTCTAAACCAATATTGCTACATTCTGAAATACAATTTTCCACATGAAATGTATTCAACATTAAATCTCAAAAGTACCCTTTTATATGGTGTTCCTTATGGTAGTGTTCACTATAAGGAGTATAATGACTCTAACATGTTGTTCCTTATGGTAGTGTACACTATAAGGAGTATAATGACTCTAACATGTTGTTCCTTATGGTAGTATTCACTATAAGGAGTATGATGACTCTAACATGTTGTTCCGTATGGTAGTGTTCACTATAAGGAGTATAATGACTCTAACATGTTGTTCCGTATGGTAGTGTTCACTATAAGGAGTATAATGACTCTAACATGTTGTTCCGTATGGTAGTGTTCACTATAAGGAGTATAATGACTCCAACATGTTGTTCCTTATGGTAGTGTTCACTATAAGGAGTATAATGACTCTAACATGTTGTTCCGTATGGTAGTATTCACTATAAGGAGTATAATGACTCCAACATGTTGTTCCTTATGGTAGTGTTCACTATAAGGAGTATAATGACTCTAACATGTTGTTCCGTATGGTAGTGTTCACTATAAGGAGTATAATGACTCCAACATGTTGTTCCTTATGGTAGTGTACACTATAAGGAGTATAATGACTCCAACATGTTGTTCCTTATGGTAGTGTTCACTATAAGCACTATAATGACTCTAACATGTTGTCTGTATCATTTGGTTTGTGATAGAAATTTAAAACGCATGTTAAACATCCTTCCTCCCAATAAAGTTTCTATCTGAGAACAATCTGACATACCAAAAATATTGTCGGGTCATGCTGGCATGGAATCACCCTTTATGTAAAAGATGAAGAGTAAAATAATGAATTTCTTTATGGTGGGGGTGGGAGGTTGGGGGGGGGTGATTGACTGAGCTTTGGCCTCCCACAGTCTCATTCTGTTATGTTCAGTTCATACATTCTGACAGCAGGATGTTGGTCTGTGGCCCTCTGGGGGTACAGGGGAGGGGTGGGGGGGGTGGGGGGTGGGGGGGGTCAACGGCAGCTTACTCTACACACTGACCTCCTGCTGCCCTCTTCGATGTCTCCACTACGTGAGACACGTGTGCGACGTGAATGTGCTCATCTGTGGCCAGAATCTCTGTTCTGGAGTATGTCCTTCCAGACCGACTGCACTCCTCCTACAATGATGTCAGACATAATGTATTTATTTATATGTTATTTACCTTTATTTTACCAAGTTGGTTGATTGAAAACATATTACTTTGTTTCTTTTGTTGAGTTTTTTTTGTAGAGAAGAGTGAAATCACAGTACTTAGTGCATACTATACTAGTTATCTTCTATTTTTTTTTAAACATATGTTTATACCCTCCAAGCTGAGTGCACTGTTCAAAACACGCCAGGTATGGCCGTGGTGTGGCATCAATACCGTTTCTGTCTCCTTGGCTTCAGATCTGGAGAGGTCTGTCCCATCTGACTTCTCCACTTCCTGCTCAGGGCATCCTGGGTATATAAAAGCCTGTAGGTGGGAGGAGCAGAGGAGAGCGTCATCCCTCTCTCCATCGCTGTCTATGGCGTCCAGGCTCAGCCTATAGAGAGAGATGATTCAACTCCATTTAGCGGGCACCACTAGCTTTTCTCCAAAGTGACTTATAGTAGTGCGTGCATACATTTCTTTTATTTCTTTTTTGCATTGGTGACCCCAGCGGGAATGGAAACCCGCGACGCAGGCGTCGCTAGCGCCATGCTCTACCAACTGGGCCACAGAGGATCATGTGTAGGAGCTGTTTATGCTAGCAGCAATATAAAGACATGGTTGTTATTGCAACTTTGCATGATGTATCAAGACTGATCTATTGTTATACTTATTATTATTTAAGGGTGGCTTTTGGTGCCTAAAATAAAACGGCAAGTGGAAATGACATTTATTAAGTGTCTTATGTCTTATGAGAACGTGAAAATGATGTCCTCCAGAGCAGATGACTCATTCTATAACGCAATGGCTATTTCAATGTACTGCAGTGGGCTAAATAAGGGTCACACAGAGTGTTTCTGGGTAGTTTTAAACAAGTCTACTTGGAAACAAAAGTATACACTTCACACACATGGTTATGGGCTTTAAAAAAAGAAGACGCCTAGTGGTTAGAGCATTGGACTAGTAACCGGAAAGTTGTGAGTTCAAACCCCCGAGCTGACAAGGTCTTCAGTCATTCTGCCCCTGAACAGGCAGTTAACCCACTGTTCCTAGGCCGTCATTGAAAATAAGAATTTGTTGTTAACTGACTTGCCTAGTTAAATAAAGGTAAAATAAAAATAAATAAATAGAGTTGAATCCAATTTTCAGTTTGCAACCCGATTCTACACTTTATATACATCACAGAAGACTGAAATTTTACAAAACCGTTTGACATAGAAACACTGAATATTCGGCGGATTTAAAAAAAATAATGTTGATTAATTATGAAATTAGGAAAAACATGAATAACATTCCACACATGAAGCTGCTAAGTCATTTGACTACAGGAAAGGGCTACATATGGTGGGAAAGGGCTACATATGGTGGGAAAGGGCTACATATGGTGGGAAAGGGCTACATATGGTGGGAAAGGGCTACATATGGTGGGAAAGGGCTGTATGGTGGGAAAGGGCTACATATGGTGGGAAAGGGCACATATGGTGGGAAAGGGCTACATATGGTGGGAAAGGGCTACATATGGTGGGAAAGGGCTACATATGTGGGAAAGGGCTACATATGGTGGGAAAGGGCTACATATGGTGGGAAAGGGCTACATATGGTGGGAAAGGGCTACATATGGTGGGAAAGGGCTACATATGGTGGGAAAGGGCTACATATGGTGGGAAAGGGCTACATGTCAAATAAATGTCTTTTGCCACGTGAGCCAAATACAACAGACCTTACAGTGAAATGCTTACTTATACAAGCCCTTATCTAACAATGCAGCTTTAAGAACAATAAGAACAATAAGAAAAGAAAAAAGAATAAGAAATAGAAGTAACAAATAATTCAAGTGTAGCAGTAAAATAACAATAGCGAGGTTATGTACAAAGTCAATGTGCGCTGGCACCGGTTAGTTGAAGTAATTGAGGTAATATGTACATGTAGGTAGAGTTATTAAAGTGACTATGCATAGATAGTAAACAGAGAGTAGCAGCAGCGTAAAAGGGGGGGGGGGGCAATGCAAATAGTCAGGAGTCTTATGGCTTGGGGGAAGAAGCTGTTTAGAAGCTTCTTGGACCTAGGTGGGAAAGTTGAAGAGCGGAAGAAATTTGAAATTTGAAAGAGGAAATGTATGTTGTTGTGGTGTTTGGGTGTTTCATTAATCGTTTATCTTATCGTGGCCTTGTCTACACTGCAATTTTTAACCCAAGCTGTTATGTGTCAAAGTGTCAGAATAAACCACAAGAGAACTTTCAGAACTCATTTAAGGACACAGAGAACTAGAAGCAGAAGTTCTCTGGCCTACGAGATGGAACCACTCGTGTTACTGGGGATAATTCTAGTCTAAGCCAAAGGGCTTATTTGTTGTCAAGAAAGTGAAATGTTAAAGTAAGAAACCAAACTACAGAGATACCTGAAAACATGCCTTTTGTACAGTTACATTAAATATAATTATTATTCTATATATATATTTTTTTTTGCTGAAGTCATTTCCTTATATTGTCATTACAGAAGTACACATTAAAGTTGCATCACCTAGAATTTCTTAGAATTGGAAGCAAGGTGAATTGCAACAGCAGGAGGCTGCAGTCAAAACAAATATACCCCTCCCCCACAACCCCTTTCACAGTGACACGGTGCAGACTCTTGCCTGAGCCTTTTTACTTTCGGTTTTAGTCCACCGGCTGGTGGACAGCCAGTCAGACACTGGCGGGGAAGTAACACTGTGAAACACTATCATTCCACTATTAATACAGATATGTTATGGACATTTTTTGAAAAATTACATATGTAGCATGTTTATTACATTTTTGGGGGGGATAAATGTAAGGAATTTACAGCAATTAGCATAAGATTTTTTTCGACAGTTATATCATTGATTAACATAATCAGACTAATTGTCACGTTCTGACCATCGTTCGTATGTGTTTTCCTTGTTTTAGTGTTGGTCAGGACGTGAGCTGGGTGGGCATTCTATGTTGTGTGTCTGGTTTGTCTATTTCTATGTTTGGCCTGATATGGTTCTCAATCAGAGGCAGGTGTTAGTCATTGTCTCTGATTGGGAACCATATTTAGGTAGCCTGTTTTGTGTTGGGTTTTGTGGGTGATTGTTCCTGTCTCTGTGTTTGCACCAGATAGGACTGTTTAGGTTTTCACTTTTCTTGTTTTGTTTAGTCTGTTCATGTATAGTCGTCTTTATTAAAGACATGAATAACCACCACGCTGCATTTTGGTCCGCCTCTCTTTCACCAGAAGAAAACCCTTACACTAATAGACAGGTTGTTACCATACCATTCACACAGACTGATCTAACATGTGTGTTTTGTCCTATATCTATATTGTATTTATTAATTATTTTTTTTCATCCCAGGCCCCCGTCCCTGCAGGAGGCCTTTTGCCTTTTGGTAGGCCGTCATTGTACATAACAATTTGTTCTTAACTGACTTGCCTAGTTAAATAAAAGGTTAAATAAATAAATAAAAATATTTGAGTGGAGAGAGAGGGCCTTACCTCCTCCCCAAGTCGATGGGAGACATGGGCATGCCCAAGCTGTGTCTGCGTGATGTAGACATGGACCTGATCAGGATAGGGAAGCTCTCTCTGTCAGAATCCATCATGTCTCCTTGTCCTCCTGGTCCATTCAGATTCACCATAGTGCTCACCACACCCACAGGGTCCACAGGGTCCACCGACTCACTGTTATAGCCATCCATGGCACTGCCTGACTGCAACATGTTAGGGTTGAACTGGGTGACCACAATAGTGTGATGGGGTATGGATTTGTTTTCAGTCTCTTGATAGGGATGTGGATTGGGATGGAGCTGGGAGCTGTGCTGGGGACTGTCTCTATATCTAATGGGAAAGCCCAGGGTAGAAGGGCTGGTTTCTGGGGCAGCCGATACAGAGTGTACCCCTTTATGGTCTTTGTAATAGTTTGAGTCTATGAAGGAGCAGCTTAAACCCAGCAGATCCTCCACACTGCTGTCTACATCCTCATCCAGGCTTGGGTTCTCATAGTCACTTTCATCATCCTGGGGGAGGGAGGGAGGGGGGGGGAGGGAGGAAGAGGGGGGGGAGGGAGGGAGGAAGAGGGGGAGATGGAGAGGGAGGGAAGGAGAGTGGAGAGAAGGGGGAGGGAGAGGGAGGGAGGTAGGTAGGTAGGTAGAGGGGGAGGGAGGGGGGGGAGGAGAAGGCGAGGGAGGGAAGGAAAGGGGAGAGGGGGGGGGGGAGGGAGGTAGGTAGAGGGGAGGGAGGGAGGGAGGGAGAAGGCGAGGGAGGGAAGGAAAGGGGAGAGGGGGAGGGAGGGAGGTAGGTAGAGGGGGAGGGAGTGAAGGAGAGGGGGGAGGGAGGGAAGGAGAGGGGGAGGGAGCGAGAGGGGGAGGAAAGAGTGTGGAGGGAGAGGGGAGGGAGCGAGAGGGGGAGGAAAGAGTGTGGAGGGAGAGGGGGAGGGAGCGAGAGGGGGAGGAAAGAGTGTGGAGGGAGAGAGAGAGGAGTTAGGGCTTGTTGTTTTGACACGTTCAGATGTGGATGCACTGAGTGTGAAAGCAAGACAGAGAATAGAAGAAGAAAGCCTTTCTACCTTTTCCTCAGTGGCGATGTTGAAGAAGACGTCCTTAGCGACGGAGGCTGGGGACAGGGACGAGGACAAGGAGGATGCCTCTGAGGCACTCACACAGGGCTGCAGGGTAGAACATGGCTTACCTTCTGATCCTGCCACAGGAACAAAACACATCTGTCGTGTCAGATAGCAATCAATCAAGCAATCAATCAATGAATCAATCAATCATAGCCATGATGACTTAACCCCTTAACAAGCTAGCTGTTCTGTGCTCTGTGCTACAGGTATATGCCCTGACAGCATGAGGATAGCCTTGCTATTAATGAATGGAGGACGGAGGAACTTTTTGAAACACCGTGAGGATAGCTTTGCTATTAACGAATTAAGAGCAAGGCGTTCCTCATGGTGTTTCAAACAGTTCCTCCGTCCTCCATTCGTTAATAGCAAGGCTATCCTCACAGTGTTTCAAACAGTTCCTCCGTCCTCCATTCGTTATTGCTCTCAGGCCTAATTAATTAGGGTGATGCATGGCAACCATTTTTTGCCAGAACGCTCATCATACGTCAGCTATCAGGTGGAGAGGTGAGGAGTGACGAGGAAGGAAGTGAGGAAGATGGAGACAAAAATCAACTCATACCTGAACCCTATAGGCTTATAGGTCAGGCATCAGAGCCTGGTTCCTCTTCAGGTTTATTCCTAGGTTCCTGCCTTTCTAGGGAGTTTTTCCTAGCCACCGTGCTTCTACAGCATTGCTTGCTGTTTGGGGTTTTAGGCTGGGTTTCTGTACAGCACTTTGTGACATCAGCTGATGTAAAAAGGGCTTTATAAATACATTTGATTGATTGATTGATTGATTGACAATGGTATTATATGGCCAAGTACAGATATCGGTTTACTGAGATAGAAATCATCCTTGAGTGTGTTATTAGTATGAGAGGAACCAGTAAACCCTAACAATGAGATACAGACATTGGAGGCCGCTGAGTGGAGGACGGCTCATAATAACGTCTGGAACAGAGTGAACGGAACGGCAAACCATGTGTTTGATGTATTTAATACCGTTCCACTGATTCCGCTCCTGTCATTACCAAGAGCCCGTCCTCCTCAATTAAGGTGCCACCAACCTCCTGTGGGTATAGAGACAGGTACCAGAACAGGCATAACCCAGACCAGCTGTGAAAACTCTTTTACATTGCTGTTGCATAAAACAGATTCTTCACATATTCACGTGATGTCACAAACCACCGTTGCCAAGGGGAACTTGTTATGATGCCACGGGCAACTTGTTATGATGTCATACGCAAAAAAAGCTGCTTATTATTATTTTTCATACAATTGTATCTATTGGTCTGTAATATTTCAGATCAAACATACAACTTTTTGTGTTTCTGTAATTCAAAATGACCAAAGCTACTGTGTACTATTAACTATCAGCCAATTATGTCTTATTAGTCTACTAAGTTATTAGTTTGATCTCTGAGCTGTTCATGTTCAGTCTCACAGAGATGCCTATCTGTAGAAAGGCTGCCGGGACCACTGGACGGTTGACACATTCAGACACAGCCAGCCCCAGTCTGAGGAGAGGCTCTGTGGTTAAACTGAACTGGGGATAAGTCCCATAGTGTTGAGCCCAGGAAAGACGAAAACCAGACCACACAAACCCCAGCCACACTGGAGACTGGAAACAACCCACTCCACACGTCCTGCCTAGTGATGCTATAAACCAGGGCTCTGCTCTCTGCTCCTCTCTACTCCCCAACGGCATGGCCAACAAATGATCGTTGTGATTGCTGAGTGCAACGTGGATGTATTTTCTAACGTAAATCACTCTCTCGGGCCAGAGGAATGACAATGTCCCGGACGGGCGACAGAGAGAGAGAGAGAGACAGACAGACAGCGAGACAGAGAGACAGACAGAGCGGAGTGAAAGAGAGAGAGACAGAAACAGAGAGAGAGACAGACAGAAAGCGAGACAGACAGAGCGGAGTGAAAGAGAGAGAGACAGAAACAGAGAGAGAATTGATAGGCCACAAACGAGCCAATGCATTCATAAACATTGATGAGAGAGAGAGAGAGAGAGAGAGAGACAGAGAGAGAGAGACAGAGAGAGAGAGACAGAGAGACAGAGAGAGAGAGACAGAGAGACAGAGAGACAGAGAGAGAGAGAGAGAGAGAGAGAGAGAGAGAGAGAGACAGAGAGACAGAGAGAGAGAGAGAGAGACAGAGAGACAGAGAGAGAGAGACAGAGAGAGAGAGAGAGAGAGACAGGGAGAGAGAGAAAATAAGTGTTTGCTTCATCCAGATCCAACTGGCTAAGTGTAAACCTGCCTGGGTTTGGGCTTTAGTTTGAGGCTTGTAGCACCAGCAGCCATAGCCTTTTATGGTTGGCCTCTCATATCTTTAATGCATCTAGGGAGATTAAACAAAGGGCCTCCTAGTCTCTTGGAGTGCTTTGGCTCAATCACCGCCAGCCAGGTCTGTCTGTTCTGTATTCACCCCCCCGTGTCGACACAGTACACAGACCTCTACAGGGCGAGTGAGAGCTGTTGACCAACTAGCAATACGTTTAACTACAGTTGTAATAGTTGAGTATGAAGCACTGCGTTGTGGTGTTGTAAGGATTACAGAGACTATTCAAAGCCTGTTTGTTTCTGTACACTGATTTGTTCTCCTCTACTTTGACCTGATCCTTTAATAATGGCATTTTAGTAGTTATATTTCTTAACCATTGAGTTGGGCGGCAGCTAACCTGGAGGTTAACAGCATTGGGCCAGTAACCGGAAAGTTGCTGGTTCAAATCCCCAAGCTAATTTAGGTGAGAGAAAAAAAAAATCTATTGATGTGAAACAACGTAGACATTCCTCAGCCTCTTCATATTGATAGGGCCACAAATGAGCCAATGCATTCAGAAACACTGATGCCCAATGCTGTGTCTGTTGAGTCCAGACAGAGACTGTATAAACAAGGAAATGGTGGCTAACAGTGTTAACTACACCCCAAAGATGGTTGCTCATTTCTACACAGTCATCATAGTCAATTTTATCACCAATGACCTGACAAAAAAAAATATAAAGAAACAGATTCAATCAGGCTTGGTATGGCAGTTGACTTGCCTATTTGACCCTAAAATGATCCATGATCATTGTTTATGACGACCTTATTACCACCACACCGGCAGTCACGAGTCATGACCTCAGTCAAACGCCATGTGACAGTTGAGTCACGGTAACTAGGCTTCTCCAAACCTGCATTCGGATGCCGCTGATGGTCATTAGTAGCCTACCAAACAAGCTAACGGCCAGACGCTAATGGCCTGGTACTCAGGGCTCTACTGTCCCTCTATCAGGTCACTAATAGTCTGGTACTCAGGGCTCTATTGTCCCTCCATCAGGTTACAAATGGCCTGGTACTCAGGGCTCTACTGTCCCTCCATCAGGTCACTAATAGTCTGGTACTCAGGGCTCTATTGTCCCTCCATCAGGTTACAAATGGCCTGGTACTCAGGGCTCTACTGTCCCTCCATCAGGTCACTAATAGTCTGGCACTCAGGGCTCTATTGTCATCAGGTCACACTAATGGCCTGGTACTCAGGGCTCTATTGTCCCTCCATCAGGTCACACTAATGGTCTGGCACTCAGGGCTCTATTGTCCCTCCATCAGGTCACTAATGGTCTAGTACTCAGTGCTCTATTGTCCCTTCATCAGGTCACACTAATGGCCTGGTACTCAGGGCTCTATTGTCCCCCCATCAGGTCACTAATGGTCTGGCACTCAGGGCTCTATTGTCCCTCCATCAGGTCAGTAATGGTCTAGTACTCAGTGCTCTATTGTCCCTTCATCAGGTCACACTAATGGCCTGGTACTCGGGGCTCTATTGTCCCTCCATCAGGTCAGTAATGGTCTAGTACTCAGTGCTCTATTGTCCCTTCATCAGGTCACTAATGGCCTGGTACTCAGGGCTCTATTGTCCCTCCATCAGGTCACTAATGGTCTAGTACTCAGTGCTCTATTGTCCCTTCATCAGGTCACTAATGGTCTGGTACTCAGGGCTCTATTGTGCCTCTAACCACTCTGACTTCAATGCAAATGCAATAGAAAATCAAATCAAACTCTTCCTAAAAGCCCCGGCCTTCAGAGTTTGAGCGGAATAGGATCAGCTGATGTGCAGTGAGAGGCAGCTCCTCCTTGCTGGTTGACGCATGGAATTAAATAACTGTTGCTATAAACCCATGTTGTGTAACATTTCGATAGGTTAGGCTATGCTATGCAATTGCATGAGAAAACAGAGTTCTGATGGCCTCTATTAAAAAGAGGAGGATCCCATCAGCGTTCTATAGGCTAGGCCTATTATATTTATTTCTGAACTATTCTAATATGAAGCACATTGCTTCGCTTTACAACCGGAGTAGTCTACCTGGCTGGCATGAAAATGAACCGCGGGAAAAGCGTCCCCCATTCGATATTCAAGTGCTTACAGGTGACATATTTTTTCCCTCGTCCCTCTTCTCTTCCGACAGGTGCATGATGATGGCCCATTCTATATCAAATCTAATTTCACACATATTTAGTATTTGTAAAAATTTAATTGAGAATAGTCTGATGGGTGAGAATATCATCACTTGTGAATGATGCCCGGTTTGTGAAAACTAAGGCAAGGAAAGGTGCTTGCATTTTTTCTAATCATAGTCGCATGTATCATGTAGCCTAGCTAACCTACAGGCCTGAATGTTTTGATAAGGTTTGTATAACAACTAAAGTAGCTTATAGGCCTAGGACCCCTGGAAGAGGGTTGGAGAGACCATTGCCTACACAGCATAGTGAAACACATGAACAATGCTACTTAATATAATGTTTACATACCCTACATTATTTATCTCATATGTATACGTATATACTGTACTCTATATCATCTACTGCATCTTTATGTAATACATGTATCACTAGCCACTTTAAACAATGCTACTTAATATAATGTTTACATACCCTACATTATTCATCTCATATGTATACGTATATACTGTACTCTATATCATCTACTGCATCTTTATGTAATACATGTATCACTAGCCACTTTAAACAATGCTACCTTATATAATGTTACTTACCCTACATTATTCATCTCATATGTATACGTATATACTGTACTCTATATCATCTACTGCATCTTTATGTAATACATGTATCACTAGCCACTTTAAACTATGCCACTTTGTTTACATACTCATCTCATATGTATATACTGTACTCGATACCATCTACTGCATCTTGCCTATGCCGTTCTGTACCATCACTCATTCATATATCTTTATGTACATATTCTTTATCCCTTTACACTTGTGTGTATAAGGTAGTAGTTTTGGAATTGTTAGTTAGATTACTTGTTGGTTATTACTGCATTGTCGGAACTAGAAGCACAAGCATTTCGCTACACTCGCATTAACATCTGCTAACCATGTGTATGTGACCATTAACATCTGCTAACCATGTGTATGTGACCATTAACATCTGCTAACCATGTGTATGTGACCATTAACATCTGCTAACCATGTGTATGTGACCATTAACATCTGCTAACCATGTGTATGTGACCATTAACATCTGCTAACCATGTGTATGTGACCATTAACATCTGCTAACCATGTGTATGTGACCATTAACATCTGCTAACCATGTGTATGTGACCATTAACATCTGCTAACCATGTGTATGTGACCATTAACATCTGCTAACCATGTGTATGTGACCATTAACATCTGCTAACCATGTGTATGTGACCATTAACATCTGCTAACCATATGTATGTGACCATTAACATCTGCTAACCATATGTATGTGACCATTAACATCTGCTAACCATGTGTATGTGACCATTAACATCTGCTAACCATGTGTATGTGACCATTAACATCTGCTAACCATGTGTATGTGACCATTAACATCTGCTAACCATGTGTATGTGACCATTAACATCTGCTAACCATGTGTATGTGACCATTAACATCTGCTAACCATGTGTATGTGACCATTAACATCTGCTAACCATATGTATGTGACCATTAACATCTGCTAACCATGTGTATGTGACCATTAACATCTGCTAACCATGTGTATGTGACCAATAACATCTGCTAACCATGTGTATGTGACCATTAACATCTGCTAACCATGTGTATGTGACAAATAAAATTTGATTTGATTTGAACAGTTTAACCCTCTGCCTCGGAAATAGTTTGGGGAAAACATCCTTTCTATTTTATTCCGCTATGGTCAATTGTATTTTCTTACTATAAAACAATGTAAAATAATGCCACGGGAATTATAAGCGAGTCTGTCTGCTAAATGAACTAGTGTAGCCCACAGCCATTTGGCATCTTTAAAGATATGTGACAGATGTATTGTTTAGGTGAAAGAAGAAAAAATACATTGAATAAAAATATAAACAACATTTAAAGTGTCGTTCCCATGTTTCATGAGCTGAAATAAAAGATACCAGCATGTGGTGCTGGGGACAATAAAAGGCCACCAATGTGCAGTTTTGTCACACAACACAATGCCACAGATGTCTCAAGTTTTGAGGGAGCCAGCAATTGGCATGGTGACTGCAGGAATGTCCACCAGGGGTTACACAAGTGGCATAGAGGTCTAAGGTACTGCCTCGCAGTGCTAGCTGAGCCACTAGAGGTCCTGGTTCGAGTCCAGGCTCTGTCGCAGCCGGCCGTGACCGGGAGACCCATGGGGCAGCGCACAATTGGCCCAGTGTCATCCGGGTTAAGGGAGGGTTTGGCCGGTAGGGATGTCCTTGTCCCATTGCGCTCTAGCGACTCCTGTGGCGGGCCGGGCACAATGCATGCTGACACGGTCGCCAGGTGTACTGTGTTTCCTCCGACACATTGGTGCGGCTGGCTTCCGGGTTAAGTGGGCTTTGTCTCAAGAAGCAGTGCGGCTTGGCTGGGTTGTGTTTCAGGGGACGCATGGCTCTCGACATTTGCCTCTCCCGAGTCCGTACGGGAGTTGCAGCGATGAGACAAGACTGTAACAACCCATTGGATACCAGGAAATTGGGGAGAAAAACGGTAAATGTAAAAAAATTGTTTAAAAAAAAGCTAATAAATATTAATAATAACAATAAAAGGAATCTCCACCAGAGCTGTAGCCAGAGAATTTTATTTCTCCATTTCTCTACCATTTATTTCTCTACCATTTTAGAACATCCAACTGGCCTCACAACCGCAAACCACATGTATGGTGTCAACGTTGTGAACAGAGTGCCCCATGGTGGCGGTGGGGTTATGGTATGGGCAGGCATAAACTATGGACAACGAACACAATTGGATTTTATCGATGTCAATTTCAATGCACAGAAATAACGTGATGAGATCCTGTGACAATATTTTTTCAAAGGTTTCTGTGACCAACAGATGCATATCTGTATTCCCAGTCATGTGAAATCCATAGATTAGGGCCTAATGAATTTATTTCAATTGACTGATTTCCTTTATATGAAGTGTAACTCAGTAAAAATCGTTGAAATTGTTTCATGTTGCGTTTATATTTTTGTTCAGTATACATGCGATATGAAATCTGTGGGCATGACACACATCAACACCTGTCATCTCACATCCCTTAGAGACAGAAAGGCACTATGATCATCCATTTAGTATAGTGTGAAATCACTGAGCCTTCCTCCACACCAATGGAAATATACAAAACCTCACTGGGTCAACAAAAAAACAAAAAATCATTATACAACATCAATATAAAACACATGCTGATATATAATATAACTATTAGTTAAGGATAATAACAAAAAAATATGCTTTTTTTTTTCTTCCAAAAGTGAGAATGATTTCATTGCATGTTAAGACAGAACCATTCAGGGACAATCATATTAAGAACCCCAGGATATATAATGCAACTGAAATTACAAGACACAAACCTCAAGATTCCACATCTGAAGAAACTGTACGACCACTGTAACGTATGATAACAAAAACCATTTGTAAAGTGTGTTTAGGAGAAAGGCAGAGAAAGGAAGACAGAGAACCACATGCAGTAACAAACAAACAAAAAAAGTGATGGTTGTAGCTACCTCTCTTGAAGGACCAACGTTTCATCCAGAGTTTGGAGAAAGAAGGCCAGGAGTTGTTTAAGGGAGAATCTGCCATAGAGAAGGCTAGCTGGAGCTTGTCAGCTCGCCGTGCAACACCGAGACTTGGTCTGAGCGAGTGAGCGAGTGAAAGAGTCCGAGAGAAAACGAGAGGGGGGGGACGAACGAGTATCCCAGGCAGAGTCGGATCAGGGAGCTGCTGGGGATTACCTAACCACAGAGAATGTGCATTCCAAATGGCACCCTATTCTGTATATAGTGCACTATTTTTAAGCAGGGCGCTATGCTCAAAAGCAGTGCACTACATAGGGAATAGGATGCCATTTGGGATGCACACATTGAAATCCAGGGGCTCCTGAATAGGGGCTGGCTGGGAGAGAACAGACACAGTGAGGGGAAGTGATAGAGAGAGAGAGGGGATGAAAAGAGGCGACAGAGAGAGAGAAGACTTTGATGAAGAGGGGAAGGGAAAGGTGTGAGGGCGGAGTGGCTGAAGAGGGGTAGGGAAAGGTGTGAGGGAGGAGTGGCTGAAGAGGGGAAGGGAAAGGTGTGAGGGAGGAGTGGCTGAAGAGGGGTAGGGAAAGGTGTGAGGGCGGAGTGGCTGAAGAGGGGTAGGGAAAGGTGTGAGGGAGGAGTGGTTGAAGAGGGGTAGGGAAAGGTGTGAGGGCGGAGTGGCTGAAGAGGGGTAGGGAAAGGTGTGAGGGCGGAGTGGCTGAAGAGGGGTAGGGAAAGGTGTGAGGGAGGAGTGGTTGAAGAGGGGTAGGGAAAGGTGTGAGGGCGGAGTGGCTGAAGAGGGGTAGGGAAAGGTGTGAGGGCGGAGTGGCTGAAGAGGGGTAGGAAAGAGTTTAACGGTGAAGAAGTCTGGGAAAATGAAGGGATGAGAGGGGAGAGAGAGAGTGGTAAAAAAGGGACAGAGGGCAGCAGCAAGCCGAGCGTTAGGAGGGTTAGCCGCGCGTTAGGAGGGTTAGCCGAGCGTTAGGAGGGTTAGCCGAGCGTTAGGAGGGTTAGCCGAGCGTTAGGAGGGTTAGCCGAGCGTTAGGAGGGTTAGCCCAGCGTTAGGAGGGTTAGCCGAGCGTTAGGAGGGTTAGCCGAACGTTAGGAGGGTTAGCCGAGCGTTAGGTGGGTTAGCCGAGCGTTAGAAGGGGTAGCTGAGCATTACGAGGGTTAGCCGAGCGTTAGGAGGGTTAGCTGAGCGTTAAGAGGGTTAGCTGAGCGTTAAGAGGGTTAGCTGAGCGTTAAGAGGGTTAGCTGAGTGTTAAGAGGATTAGCTGAGTGTTAGGCGGGTTAGCTGAGCGTTAGGAGGGTTAGCTGAGTGTTAGGCGGGTTAGCTGAGCGTTAGGAGGGTTAGCTGAGCGTTAGGAGGGTTAGCTGAGCGTTAGGAGGGTTAGCTGAGCATTCGGAGGGTTAGCTGAGCATAAGGAGGGTTAGCTGAGCATTAGGAGGTTTAGCTTAGCATTAGGAGGGTTAACTTAGCTGAGTGTTAGGAGGGTTAGCTGAGCATTAGGAGGGTTAGCTGAGCATTAGGAGGGTTAGCTGAGCATTAGGAGGGTTAGCCGAACATAAGGAGGGTTAGCTGAGCATTAGGAGGGTTAACTTAGCTGAGCATTAGGAGGGTTAGCTGAGCATTAGGAGGGTTAGCTGAGCATTAGGAGGGTTAGCTGAGCATTAGGAGGGTTAGCAAAACATTAGGAGGGTTAGCCGAACATTAGGAGGGTTAGCCAAGCATTAGGAGGGTTACCTTAGCTGAGCGTTAGGAGGGTTAGCTGAGCATTAGGAGGGTTAGCTGAGCATTAGGAGGGTTAGCTGAGCGTTAGGAGGGCTAGCTGAGCATTAGGAGGGTTAGCCATACATAAGGAGGGTTAGCTGAGCGTTAGGAGGGTTAGCTGAGCATTAGGAGGGTTAGCTGAGCATTAGGAGGGTTAGCTGAGCATTAGGAGGGTTAGCTGAGCAATAGGAGGGTTAGCTGAGCATCAGGAGGGTTAGCTGAGCATCAGGAGGGTTAACTTAGCTGAGCATTAGGAGGGTTAGCCAAGCATTAGGAGGGTTAGGTTAGCTGAGCGTTAGGAGGGTTAGCTGAGTGTTAGGAGGGTTAGCTGAGCGTTAGGAGGGTTAGCTGAGCGTTAGGAGGGTTAACTGAGCATTAGGAGGGTTAGCTGAGCGTTAGAGATGTTCAGGACGACGAGGGCTTTGCAATCACAGTTGATCATGTGCATGATTTTAAAAATTGTCAAACCTCAACATATTCAATGTAATAAATCCATCAGACATTGCTCATGTCCAAGGAGGACTCTGCTAAAAATGTGTCTGTTATTACAAAATGGACAGGAGTGATGTGATATATGATGAAGTTAGATATGAAAACATTTGTTTAAAAAATAAAAAAAAATAAAAAAAATGTACTCACCTTCAATATATAAATGAAACCCTATCCAGACAGCATCCAGACGAAGAACCAGAAAGCAACTGGAAACCAGAGTATAGAGATGCCTTCAACCAAAAGGTTGTTGTGTTCTAGCCATGTTCTCTTGACGAGTGTGTGCAGTTCGTCTTCTGACTCCGCACAGTAAAAAGACAATGAACGGGGAAGAGTACAAATCAACCAAACCACAGGTCACTCACAGCTTCCTCTTTTCAGCTTCTCTGTGCCATTTTATCTGAGGACAAAGTGGCACACTCATGTACAGCCACACAAGCCTTGCTCCAATATTACACAATCACTCACACATTTCATGCATTTTTTTCGTTCTTCAGTTCATACACTTTCAAAAGCTTCGAGTATAACTTTAACAATCATTTCTCACATGACTCTTTTAACAAGCTTCAATAGTTCATTCAAATTGAAACTCTAAAGACAATCATTCTGATAAGATTTCTCTACTTGTGTTTGTGTCGTCTACCTTGATGAGTAGATGATCCGTTTCTCTGTTTGTGTCATCATAACGCTGTGCTGATCTGGGAAACTGTTGAGTGGAACTTGTGCGCTCTGAAGTGGTTTCCGTGGTGAGATTAGACCTTTACATTGACACACTGTTTATTGTATTTAAGTGTGAAAATACAGAGCGTGTTGATGAAGAGATTGCAACAAGACAGTCGTTCTAAGTTCAGTGGCAATTCAGGAAGGGGCAACATATCTGAACTTTCAGATAGAAATATGTGTAGAATTTGCTTGAATTATATTTTGTGATATAGAATTAGGAATGCACCGTGCCAGTTCTATACATTTGATATTGGTCCACAAGATGTTCCAATGAACTTGTAGTGGAAAACTGCATTCACTCAGACATCATATATAGATATCTACATTCACTCAGACATCATATGTAGATATCTACATTCACTCAGACATCATATATAGATATCTACATTCACTCAGACATCATATATAGATATCTACATTCACTCAGACATCCTATATAGATATCTACATTCACTCAGACATCATATATAGATATCTACATTCACCCAGACATCATATATAGATATCTACATTCACTCAGACATCATATATAGATATCTACATTCACCCAGACATCATATATAGATATCTACATTCACTCAGACATCATATATAGATATCTACATTCACTCAGACAGTATATATAGATATCTACATTCACTCAGACATCATATATAGATATCTACATTCACTCAGACAGCATATATAGATATCTACAGTCACTCAGACATCATATATAGATATCTACAGTAACTCAGACATCATATATAGATATCTACATTCACTCAGACAGCATATATAGATATCTACATTCACTCAGACATCATATATAGATATCTACATTCACCCAGACATCATATATAGATATCTACATTCACTCAGACAGCATATATAGATATCTACATTCACTCAGACATCATATATAGATATCTACATTCACTCAGACAGTATATGTATATATATATCTGCATTGAACTAACTTGGAATGACTTTGTGATCAAACATTTGAGGAACACTGCTCTTAACAATGTAGACATGTGACACACCCATATTCTGAATCACATGTGGATGTGACACACCCATATTCTGAATCACATGTGGATGTGACACACCCATATTCTGAATCACATGTGGATGTGACACACCCATATTCTGAATCACATGTGGATGTGACACACCCATATTCTGAATCACATGTGGATGTGACACACCCATATTCTGAATCACATGTGGATGTGACACACCCATATTCTGAATCACATGTGGATGTGACACACCCATATTCTGAATCACATGTGGATGTGACACACCCATATTCTGAATCACATGTGGATGTGACACACCCATATTCTGAATCACATGTGGATGTGACACACCCATATTCTGAATCACATGTGGATGTGACACACCCATATTCTGAATCACATGAGTCTTGACAGTGTATATGCACAGTGTGAAGTCAATAGTTGGTGGCCTACTGACATTGATGTACATCAGTGTTTAGTCCAGAGGGGTATTCCTACAAAACAGAAACAATGACTTAGCCAGACAGCTCACTTGCCTAAAAAGTCTGAAGTAATTTAAGTTTGAAAGATAAGGCTTAAAATGAACATGGTCTCAAACAACCAAAATCGCATATCCAAAGTTAAGCTTTCTTAATGAATCAGAAAAATCTAAAGTAATTTATTATTATTTTTAAATTAAAAACTGGCTAACTAATCAATCCTTCTTTTAGTATTACATGGAGGTCACACCATGATCATATTCAGTTATGTATCTTTTGGTCCGGTTAGTCCAAGTTGACCTTATGCACAGATCCAGGATCAGCTTACACTTTCCAAATCCCACCAAGGGAGGAGGAAATGCAAAACTGACCTTAGTTCAGTGTGTAAAGTGAATATGAAACCATGGAATTTGAGAATAAATAATGTTTGATTGTTCCTCCTTATATGTGTTAGTCATTTAGCAGACGCTCTTATCCAGTGACTTACAGTAAGTTCATTCATCTTAAAAAAGGTAGCTTGGTGAGACAACCACATATCACTGTCATAGAAAGTACAAACTCCCCTAGTTGTACTCCTGTAGTATAATCCTAGTACCGAAACAAACAGATACTAGCAGATCAGGTCAAAACGGAAAACATGGCCGCTGCTGAGGCAGCTGGAGAGGGATTGTTGCGTTTGAACTTACGCTTGTTCATTTGACCTTTTTTTGACCAGGCTTGACATTAAAAATGTGAACAATGTGCTGATTTTGTGTCATAATGAGCAAGACACAAGAGTTCATTATGCCTGAAACATATTCCTCCAATACGCTAAGGCTAAGGAGCGTAACAAGAAAAACATTCTCCAGTAAAATGTATTCATCATTTTAATATTAAACATAATTGTTGAATAATTTACACAAAGAAAGAGTTTCATATTATTACAACTGGCTTTCCTTGAAAACAGAACAAAATAATACATTGTCAAGCGTTATTTAATCATGGCACATCTTGATCCTGTACGTGTGTGTGTTATCGTGACAAGAGAGTCCATATGATATTTATATATGTGATATACATAAAGGCAATGGTACATGTGAATCCAGTGTAAGGATGTAGCCATCTTGGTGGTTGTAGGTGGGTGTGATACACAATTCTATTAGCACCTGAATACGCATCCATGTGACAAATAATGTAGCTATTGATACAGTGTCTTCAGAAAGTATTCGATAGGCCCCGACTTATTCCACATTTTGTGGAACATTCAATGTTGGTAAGCAACTGCAGTGTAGATTTGGCCTTGTGTTTGAGGTTATTGTCCTGCTGAAAGGTGACTTCATCTCCCAGTGTCTGGTGGAAAGCAGACTGAAATCAGGTTTTCCTCCCTCTAGGATTTTTGCCTGTGCTTAGCTCCAGCCGTTTTTTTTTTTTTTATCCTGAAAAACTCCCCAGTCCTTAATGATTACAAGCATACCCATGACATGATGCTTGAAAATATGGAGAGGGGTACTCAGTAATGTGTTGTATTGGATTTGGCCTAAACATAACACTTTGTATTCAGGACAAAAAGTTTGTTTTGCCAATGTTTTTGCAGGACTACTTTAGTGCCTTGTTGCAAACATGATGCATGTACAGGCTTCCTTCTTTTCACTATATCAATTAGGTTTGTATTGTGGAGTAACTACAATGTTGTTGATCCATCCTCAGTTTCCTATCAAAACCATTAAGCTCTGTAACCGGGGGGTGTCCTCGGATGGGGCCACAGTGTCTCCTGACCCCTCCTGTCTCAGCCTCCAGTATTTATGCTGCAGTAGTTTATGTGTCGGGGGGCTAGGGTCAGTTTGTTATATCTGGAGTACTTCTCCTGTCCTATTCGGTGTCCTGTGTGAATTTAAGTGTGCTCTCTCTAATTCTCTCTTTCTTTCCCTCTCTCTCTCGGAGGACCTGAGCCCTAGGACCATGCCTCAGGACTACCTGACATGACTCCTTGCTGTCCCCAGTCCACCTGGCCGTGCTGCTGCTCCAGTTTCAACTGATCTGCCTTATTATTATTGGACCATGCTGGTCATTTATGAACATTTGAACATCTTGGCCATGTTCTGTTATAATCTCCACCCGGCACAGCCAGAAGAGGAATGGCCAGCCCACATAGCCTGGTTCCTCTCTAGGTGTCTTCCTAGGTTTTGGCCTTTCTATGGAGTTTTTCCTAGCCACCGTGCTTCTACACCTGCATTGCTTGCGGTTTGGGGTTTTAGGCTGGGTTTCTGTACAGCACTTTGAGATATCAGCTGATGTACGAAGGGCTATATAAATAAATTTGAATTGATTTTAAAGCCACCATTGGCCTCATGGTGAAATCCCTGAGCGGTTTCCTTCTTCTCCGGCAACTGAGTTAGGAAGGACAGCTGTATATTTGTAGTGACTGGGTGTATTGATACACCATCCAAAGTGTAATTAATAACTTTACCCTGCTCCAAGGGATATTCAATGTCTGCTTTAAAAAAAAAAAGTTTTTACCCATCTACTAATAGGTGTCCTTCTTTGTGAGGCATTGGAAAACCTCCCTGGTCTTTGTGGTTGAATCTGTAATTTAAATCCACTGCTAGACCCCCACTTACAGAAAATGGTATGTGTGGGGTACCGGGGTGAGGTAGTGATTCAAACATCAGGTTAAACACTACTATTGCACACAGAGTGAGTCCATGCAACTTACTCTGACTTTAAGCACATTTGTTGTCCTGAACTTATGTGGACTTGCCCTAAGAAAGGGGTTGAATATTTGACTCAAGACATTACAGGGTTTCATTTTTAATTAAATTTGTAAAAATGTCTAAAAACATTTTCTACTTTGACATTATTTACAATTCATATATATATTTTTATTAAATCAATTTTAAATTGTCTAACACAACCAAAACGTGGGAAAAAGTCAAGCAATGTGAATACTGTGATGTTTCAATGAAGAAAACATCACTATATCTTCTATAATCGCATAGGCTCAAAGAGGCATGTAATCCTGTCAGCCTACACACAGCATTCTGGAGCCATCTATGTGCACAGGGGGAGAAGGAGCAGCAGTCACAACACATGGCAAGACTTCAACCAAGGACGATAGCGAGACAACTCCACCTACAGAGACACACAGGGGCTAGAGAGACTAACATCTAGCGAGCTGTGTAAACTAGAGCAGACTACAGACAAGATAGCATGACTCCCCTTTACCCCCTAAACCCTCAATCACCCCCACCACGACTATACTGAACCCCTTTACCCCCACCACAACTATACTGACCCCCTAAACCCTCAATATCATCATGGCCACCCCCACCACTACTACACTGAACCCCTTTACCTTCTAGCACATCTGTTTGGATCAGTAACCTTGTTGATGGACAAATATAACATTATCACACCTGTAGATGTATGTAGACTAGTTTGGCCGAATCAGTCCAAAAAAATGGTGACTCTCTTTAAACACACGTACATTTCATTTCACTACTAACAGACATTGTACAAAATACACATAGCTTAGTGGTTTTCTTGGTCATGTTAAATGGCTTGGCAGTCTTTAAATTTAACTTTTATTTTATTTAACTAGGCAAGTCAGTTAAGAACAAATTCTTATTTACAATAACAGCCTACCGTGGAACAGTGGGTTAACTGCCTTGTTCAGGAGCAGAAAGACAGATTTTTGACCTTGTCAGCTTTTGGTTACTGGCCCAACGCTCTAACCACTAGGCTACATGCCCAACGCTCTAACCACTAGGCTACCTGCCCATCGCTCTAACCACGAGGCTACCTGCCCATCGCTCTAACCACGAGGCTACCTGCCCAACGCTCTAACCACGAGGCTACCTGCCCATCGCTCTAACCACTAGGCTACCTGCCCATCGCTCTAACCACTAGGCTACCTGTCCATCGCTCTAACCACTAGGCTACCTGTCCATCGCTCTAACCACGAGGCTACCTGTCCATCGCTCTAACCACGAGGCTACCTGTCCATCGCTCTAACCACGAGGCTACCTGTCCATTGCTCTAACCACGAGGCTACCTGTCCATCGCTCTAACCACGAGGCTACCTGTCCATCGCTCTAACCACGAGGCTACCTGTCCATTGCTCTAACCACGAGGCTACCTGCCCAACGCTCAAACCACTAGGCTACCTGCCCAACGCTCAAACCACGAGGCTACCTGCCCAACGCTCAAACCACGAGGCTACCTGCCCAACGCTCAAACCACTAGGCTACCTGCCCAACGCTCAAACCACGAGGCTACCTGTCCATCGCTCTAACCACGAGGCTACCTGTCCATCGCTCTAACCACGAGGCTACCTGTCCATTGCTCTAACCACGAGGCTACCTGCCCAACGCTCAAACCACTAGGCTACCTGCCACCCCACATTAGATTAGGATAGAACCTTTGATTCTGATACATTTTATATTTATTTACCAGGATTTCCTCTAGTGGTCGTTTCTAGCTTTTCACATCGAAAAAGCTATATGCCTTCTCTGTAAGCTGTTGGTCTGAAACAAGGACATTTCATTCCATAACATTACAATGGGCGATATTTTGAGATATAATAATACATTTAAAAAAGAAGATAAAACAGATGACATGTTATTGTGATTCTGGGGGGGGGGGAAACCATGGCAACATGTATATAGAATGGGAAAGAACATATTCAAATGAACATTTCAGACCACATACAGTATGTCAAGAAACACACGTAGCCCATCTAGTCAGAGTTCTGCTGCTCCATTATACATGTACAGACCTTTCATCTGCGCAGCGGGGTAGTGTCATGAGCAAAAAAAATGTTGATTTTTTTATTTAGAAAAAGTTATATACATTGATAACAATGTTAAAATTCAATCATGTACAAGAGTAGTAAATGTTTACAGTCAGAAAAGTAATTGTATTTGCCCTCTATTTTTGGCACAAAATTTAAAATATTTAATCAACATCTCTAAATGTAATACTTTTTTAAATTTTTGAAACAATACACAGAATGATGGTTAATCTGCTGCTGGATCACCAGCGTGTTCTGGCAAACCGCATGTTTAGGTTATCAGAGTTTAAACTAAAACTACATTTTCCTAAATCAAGTGCTTATATTTTTTCAGGGATCTCTGCCGCTATTTACAGTTAAAAGTTTTGATTAGTTTTAATACAAAATTAACAGTATGCATTTTAAAAATGGGAGTTCTATTCTCCCATGTCGTGCATTCAATTGTTGCTAATTATAGATGATCCCATGTGCTTTGGGTGTTGTGTTTTAATCAACAAAGCGAGTTGGCCGAGATACACAATTCTATTAGCATCAAATTAACAAACTATCAGCTTGGGGTTTGGATTCATGCACAAAACAAGTCAGAGCTTCGCCCCAGTAGTAGAGACAAAAAAAGTTCAACATTTTTAGTTAAACCATGAATATCGTTTACATAATTATCCCAACACAGTATAATATGATGAATCATCAATCCAGCCAAGCTGGACGTGTTACCCCCTGACTGGAGCCATGGGTTACAGAAGGACCCCTCTTTCCTGTCTTAGAATACATCATGTGTTGATACTCCAGTATTCTCCTGCTGTGGGGGTACGTTGGGGGTTTATTCCTTGACTATTGGTGATCAGCGAGGAGAGGAGACAGTCTAGTCCAGTCCAGAGCAGTCTAGTCTAGTATAGACCAGTCCAGTCCTAGGGCAGTCTAGTCCAGTCCAGTCCAGACCAGTCCAGAGCAGAGCAGTCCAGTCCTAGGGCAGTCTAGTCCAGTCCAGACCAGTCCAGTCCAGAGCATTCCAGACCAGACTAGTCCAGAATAGTCCAGTCCAGGGCACCGAGGGTCTGGCTAGCTGTATAGTCAGGAGGGAGGGCGGTCAGTCTGAGCAAGGCACTATGGGACAGAGCCCTGGCTACGAGCGCCGGTCCAGCTGCTACACTTTCACATACAGCCAGCTGGTGGCAGTGAACACCACAGATCCCAATGATAACAAGCATTCATTTAATCATCATGTCCATAATCTTGAAGAGCTGAAAAAAATATTGATTCACAAAGGGGCAGTTGTTTGTTTGTTGACAACTTGTTGCCCCCCCAAAAAGATAATTTGCTAGGATGACGAGAGAACTTCAACTTCAGGTCAGACAGGTCAGACAGGTCAGACAGGTAGCTTCTTTCCACCCTCAAACACACCCGCACAACTCATGCCTCCCTGAGAAGTTACAATCTAGAATACATTTTTCTGTTTATTATGGCACACAGGATTGTCCAGCTCTCTCAGGGAACAGTCCTTTAACCAGCGGAGACATGCAAGCGTCCACACAGACCGCAACGGTGGCGTTGATATAATAACATATTTTCACAGTAGAAAAATAATACATACAACATAAATGCAAACTGACAACAGAGAGAAACAAAAAACACTTCTGGAAGATACATAAAATGTCATAATGTATAGCCTCAAGCCTGAATGCCGTCCCATATTTGACTGACTTGAGCAGACAAGGAACTCAGGAGAGATACACCTCCACCCACCAAAAACCAACCACTGAGGAGATCATCTATTCTGTTCATGATGAACAGCGTGACCAAGACATAGCTGAGCTATAGAAGACTTTGGCTGTATGTATGTGATCAAAGAGATATGCATTCATGATTTGGACGACTCGGTCTTGATGCAGAATTTCAACAAAAAAAAAAAGCTCAAATGAATCAAGTCTTCACTAGAACAATGTATGTAGAGAAGTAGAGCAACTGTCAGATAGCTAAGTGGGTATGTTAAACTAGGAAACTGTTCATTTCAGAAGGACATCAAACCAAACCTGATGCTTGGGGATTCTGCGCTTCTATGCAAATAAAGGGAGCAGGAACCTAACCTTTTGTGCATGATAATCACCAGTCAAATAGGTTGTAGCCATAACACCACATTCTGGCCCGATTTACACCTTCCAATAACAGCTAACATTACTACTTAAATCAGAGTTTGTGGCAATGTTTACAAACCCTTTGAGGTTGTGCTTTACACTACACTGGGGATTCATCTACTTGGTTGTAAAGATGACCGACTCAACATGGGAGTGAAAACTTGCCGTTTGAGTTGGACCTCGTGGGATTCTATATTGTGATCGGAATCTTGTCACGGTATGATGCTGTCACAGCAGTGGTCACGGGTGGGCAGTGTCCCGGTCCTCTGATTGGGCTGCAGAGATAACGACTGATATACGGAGAGAGATGCTGTAGTGATTCCTCCAAAACGCCTGAGGTAGACTGTGGTCAAACACACAGACCAGACAACTACCAACTCATTCTGACATTTATAGCTCTACTGTTAACAAAATAGTCTCTGTTTTTTTACCTGACTTTCAACATTTAAAAAAATGTTTGACTAAAAAGCTAACCGGGTTTTTTTTGTGTACAATGACAACGATCATAATAAAATAAATAAAATGTGAATTATCTATAATTTCTTAAAGATATGGTGATTTGGTCATATGTAGAGACAGACACCCACCATTTAACTATCTGGACTGGTCATATGTAGAGACAGATCTGGACTGGTCATATGTGGAGACAGATCTGGACTGGTCATATGTGGAGACAGATCTGGACTGGTCAAATGAAGAGAAAGATCTGTACTGGTCATATGTGGAGACAGATCTGGACTGGTCATATGAAGAGAAAGATCTGGACTGGTCATATGTAGAGACAGATCTGGACTGGTCATATGTACAGACAGATCTGGACTGGTCATATGTAGAGACAGATCTGGACTGGTCATATGTAGAGACAGATCTGGACTGGTCATATGTAGAGACAGATCTGGACTGGTCATATGTAGAGACAGATCTGGACTGGTCATATGTAGAGACAGATCTGGACTGGTCATATGTAGAGATAAACACCCACCATTTAACTATCTGGACTGGTCATATGTAGAGATAAACACCCACCAAAAGATTGGAAGAGATATTTCTTTTTTTAACATCTTGAATTGTCGAGAATCAAAATGGTGGTTTTAACAGTTTCAACTTGGAACGCCATTAGCACTCTGTGGACTTGCCATTCAAAATTTTACAACAGACCAACATCTTTCCCACAAAGCCCTCTCACTAGCCTGAAGTTCCCCATGGCAACAGATTGATAGAACTTTAAGTAGCAACGGTCATATCTTTTCCAACATCTCTAAACACCTCGTCATCTCTAAACACAACTTGGTATTTACGCGTATGGATTTAGCTCCCATCTAAGACTCATATTTCTCTCCATCTGTCTAATATGCACACACACACACACACACATACACACACACACACACACACACACACACACACACACACACACACACACACACACACACACACACACACACACACACACACACACACACACACACACACACACACACACACACATACACACACGGGGATTAATCTACTTGGTTGTAAAGATGACTGACTTAACATGGGAGTGAAAACTTGCCGTTTGAGTTGGACCTCGTGGGATTCTATATTGTGATCGCATTCTTGTCACGGTATGATGCTGTGTGTGTGTCAAACAAACAGTAACCAGCCTGTACAAATGTACATCCATCTCTCTGGTCTGTGGTTGGTAGAGAAGGCACTGGGTGGAGTCTGACGAGGTAACGGTTCCACCATCTCAGACACAGGCGGACCGGGTTAACAGAGATAACTGGGTGATGATGAATGGGCGGGTTTGGTTTAATAACACCAGGCCCATTACACTGAGCTTTAAACACCAGGTTCAAAGTGCTGAGTGGATGAATGCAGACCAGATTGACTTGCCCTTTAGCTCCAGTGTGTTTTTCTGTCCCTTATCGATGCTTCTGACAACAGACAATGAGTATCACTGCCTTAGGCTAGAGGGAGGGATAAATGTGAGTAAACCACTAATGATATTTGTACTTCTCAATTGAAATGCTATGTAGACACTTCTCAATCAACCGCTGGCGTTAACGCCAATGTGTGCTTTCCATCAGATAGAATGTCTGTCTATGTGATTGTGTGTGTGGATTTTTAATTATTTATATATATTTTTTAAATCAGGACTTAGTCTTGTGCTGGGAAAAGCTGACAGGAATGTCATGATGTCTGTTTGGAACATAGCAATATGACTGTACCCGGACAGAAGTTAACAACTTCATGACCCATCTGTAGATATTAGAGCGAAAGGTCACAAAATGGAAACTGTGGTGTGATGTCTTCTAAAGAGGCAGGTAAAGGGATTGAGATCAATATCTTCTACATTTAGGGAGGGAGGAAGGAAGGGAGGGAGGGAGGGAGGGAGGGAGGAAGGGTTGTGAATAAACAGGCACACGGCGAGGCCTAATAGAACGCCACAGACCACATCGTCGATAGCGGAATGTTGGGGAAGGGGGGTACAGCATTTCCTGACTCAAACACTACATGTGATAGAGGGGATGTAATAGGATTAATAGTCACAGCCCCCCTCACCACCACCACCACCACCCCAGCTTCGCTCCACTAACCCCAACACATACACCGTCTAACTGCTCTTCTCTCTCTGCCGCCTGCTGTAGAAAGCAATAGGAACTTTCCAGAACGTTCCGATCAAAAGCACTCAACCACAGTAACATGGAAAATTCCACCAGCAGCCTGATTGTGACCTCCTTCCTGTGTCAGCGAGCAGTACAGCCAATAGGCTGTCAGAACTTTCTGTTGTTATGTGTGTGTGTGTGTGTGTGTGGGGTGAAGGGTGATGGTAGGGTCAGAACAAACCTAGTCGTATGAGGACACAGGGCTGTGAAAGAGTAGCGATGATGCCAGGTAGCCACTCACGGGGCGGCAGGTAGCCTTGTGGTTAGAGCGTTGGACTAGTAACCGAAAAGTTGCAAGATCGAATCCCCGAGCTGACAAGGTAAAAATCTGTCATTCTGCCCCTGAACAAGGCAGTTTAACACACTGTTCCTAGACCATAATTGTAAATAAGAATTTGTTCTTCACTGACTTGCCTAGTTAAATAAAGGTAGAATACAAATACAAAGTACTGCAGGGGGATCTCTCTCTCAAGAACTGATGCTACGGGCCCTTGTCATACATCCACCTGTATAGGCTTCTGCCCCAATCTCCAGTCAGCTCAGGCTGGTTATAGATCAAATAGATGAGTCTCCTCTGACCTGTAACCCTACAAACGCCCCTACCAATAGAAGACGACAATGATGCACAATCGTCACAGGACAAGACGAGCGGTCTGTCCAAGAAAGCAGACATCACATCTCTAGCCCCACTGATAATACCAACCAATCAATAGATCGCTAATGATCAACCATAGATAAGAGAAATTAATATAGTCACATCAATGTTCAACAACAGATAACATGACGTCTAGACCATAGTTCCATCGGACCAAAAATACAACAGACAGGAAACCAAGGAGTTTCAGTTGGAGCAGAATTACCACCCAAACTCTTCGACTGACCGAAGAACAGCATTTGAAAGATGCCATGATTTTTCAAAAATGGTGGGCTGCCCTTTGATGCCGAGGAGAACTGGGTTCTCCTGAGGGTTGGACAGAGAAGTATGTGACGGTGTGACGGTCTAAGACACAGAGCATCTATTAGTGTCATTTCCAGGGTTAGAAACATTAAGAATAAAATAAGAAAAATAATATCTTACAGGAAAGCCTCAGATGAACATTAAACATCAACTATTTACAAGAACATAAATATTGTATATATTATATATAAAATATTGATATTAAAAACAAAACAATATTCCATATATACTATATACAAAACCAGTCAAAAGTTTGAACACACCTACTCATTTCTGTTTTTTATTTTTTATTTTTTTAAACTATTTTCTACACTGTAGAATAATAGTGAAGACATCAAAACTATTAAATAACACATGGAATACCATAGTAACCAAACATTTCTGTTAATCAAAATATATGTTATATTTGACATTGTCCAAAGTAGCCACCCTTTGCCTTGATGACAGCTTTGCACACTCTTGGCATTCTCTCAACCAGCTTCATGAGGTAGTCACCTGGAATGCATTTCAA
>NC_056433.1:83208348-83288348 GCF_018296145.1 Oncorhynchus tshawytscha
GTCTGGACGGAGGGCCCGCAAGAAGCTCTTCAGATCCCCGTGGGTCATCAGCTCCATCACCACCAGAGTTGGCTGGCCCTTAGACACCACACCCAGCAGACGCACCTACAGACAGAGAGAACAGGGAGACTTAGTCACTACACTACAGACAGAGAGAACAGGGAGACTTAGTCACTACACTACAGACAGAGAGAGTTAGTCACTACACTACAGACAGAGAGAGTTAGTCACTACACTACAGACAGGGAGAGTTAGTCACTACACTACAGACAGAGAGAACAGGGAGACTTAGTCACTACACTACAGACAGAGAGAACAGGGAGACTTAGTCACTACACTACAGACAGAGAGAGTTAGTCACTACACTACAGACAGGGAGAGTTAGTCACTACACTATAGACAGAGAGAACAGGGAGACTTAGTCACTACACTACAGACAGAGAGACTTAGTCACTACACTACAGACAGAGAGAGTTAGTCACTACACTACAGACAGAAGACTTAGTCAACAGACAGAGAGACTTAGTCACTACACTACAGACAGAGAGACTTAGTCACTACACTACAGACAAAGAGAACAGGGAGACTTAGTCACTACACTACAGACAGAGAGACTTAGTCACTACACTACAGACAGAGAGAACAGAGAGACTTAGTCACTACACTACAGACAGAGAGAACAGGGAGACTTAGTCACTACACTACAGACAGAGAGACTTAGTCACTACACTACAGACAAAGAGAACAGGGAGACTTAGTCACTACACTACAGACAGAGAGAACAGGGAGACTTAGTCACTACACTACAGACAAAGAGAACAGGGAGACTTAGTCACTACACTACAGACAGAGAGAGTCACTACACTACAGACAGAGAGAACAGGGAGACTTAGTCACTACACTACAGACAGAGAGACTTAGTCACTACACTACAGACAAAGAGAACAGGGAGACTTAGTCACTACACTACAGACAGAGAGACTTAGTCACTACACTACAGACAGAGAGACTTAGTCACTACACTACAGACAGAGAGACTTAGTCACTACACTACAGACAGAGAGAGTTAGTCACTACACTACAGACAGAGAGAGTTAGTCACTACACTACAGACAGAGAGACTTAGTCACTACACTAGACAGAGAGACTTAGTCACTACACTACAGACAGAGAGAACAGGGAGACTTAGTCACTACACTACAGACAGAGAGACTTAGTCACTACACTACAGACAGAGAGAGTTAGTCACTACACTACAGACAGAGAGAGTTAGTCACTACACTACAGACAGAGAGAGTTAGTCACTACACTACAGACAGAGAGAACAGGGAGACTTGGTCACTACACTACAGACAGAGAGACTTAGTCACTACACTACAGACAAAGAGAACAGGGAGACTTAGTCACTACACTACAGACAGAGAGAACAGGGAGACTTAGTCACTACACTACAGACAGAGAGAGTTAGTCACTACACTACAGACAGAGAGAACAGAGAGAGTTAGTCACTACACTACAGACAGAGAGAGTTAGTCACTACACTACAGACAGAGAGAGTTAGTCACTACACTACAGACAGAGAGAACAGAGAGAGTTAGTCACTACACTACAGACAGAGAAAGTTAGTCACTACACTACAGACAGGGAGAGTTGGTCACTACACTATAGACAGAGGGAACAGGGAGACTTAGTCACTACACTACAGACAGAGAGAGTTAGTCACTACACTATAGACAGGGAGAGTTAGTCACTACACTACAGACAGAGAGAACATGGAGACTTAGTCACTACACTACAGACAGAGAGAGTTAGTCACTACTCTACAGACAGAGAGAGTTAGTCACTACACTACAGACAGGGAGAGTTAGTCACTACACTACAGACAAAGAGAACAGGGAGACTTAGTCACTACACTACAGACAGAGAGAGAGAGTTAGTCACTACTCTACAGACAGAGAGAACATGGAGACTTAGTCACTACACTACAGACAGAGAGAGTTAGTCACTACTCTACAGACAAAGAGAACAGGGAGATTTAGTCACTACACTACAGACAGAGAGAGTTAGTCACTACACTACAGACAGGGAGAGTTAGTCACTACACTACAGACAGGGAGAGTTAGTCACTACACTACAGACAGAGAGAACATGGAGACTTAGTCACTACACTACAGACAGAGAGTTAGTCACTACACTACAGACAGAGAGAACAGGGAGACTTAGTCACTACACTACAGACAGAGAGAGTTAGTCACTACACTACAGACAGGGAGAGTTAGTCACTACACTACAGACAGAGAGAACATGGAGACTTAGTCACTACACTACAGACAGAGAGAACATGGAGACTTAGTCACTACACTACAGACAGAGAGAGTTAGTCACTACTCTACAGACAGAGAGAGTTAGTCACTACACTACAGACAGAGAGAACATGGAGACTTAGTCACTACACTACAGACAGAGAGAGTTAGTCACTACACTACAGACAGGGAGAGTTAGTCACTACACTACAGACAAAGAGAACAGGGAGACTTAGTCACTACACTACAGACAGAGAGAACAGGGAGACTTAGTCACTACACTACAGACAGAGAGACTTAGTCACTACACTACAGACAGGGAGAGTTAGTCACTACACTACAGACAGAGAGAACAGGGAGACTTAGTCACTACACTACAGACAGAGAGAGTTAGTCACTACACTACAGACAGAGAGAGTTAGTCACTACACTATAGACAGAGAGAGTTAGTCACTACACTATAGACAGAGAGAGTTAGTCACTACACTACAGAGAACAGAGATAATTAGTCACTACACTACAGAGAACAGGGAGAGTTAAGAACATTAAAATATATATATATACACATTTCTCTACATAATAACTTGAGAAAATCTACTCAATTTAAAGATGGACTCCACAATGGGGGAAACAGCGCCAACGTCTGCCCCTGTTATTGTTTTGTTGACCAAGCGGAGGTGAGGAGCGTCGTGTCATGTGCAGTACATATTCTGCCAGTAATATATTATATAATAGTTAATAATGAAAGTGGATGAATAGGTCTCTTACCACATGGTGGCAGCTGAAGGCCTTCATGACGGAGGCTTCGTTGAGGAACTCTATCCTCTCTCTCAGACTGGCCGACTCGTTGACCGTCTTCACTGCCACACGCGTGTCCGGCTCGCCCTTCACGATGTCCTTGGCGACGCCCTCGTAGACCATGCCAAACGAGCCCTGACCCAGCTCCTTGAGGATGTTGATCTTTTCCCTCGCCACCTCCCAGTCATCCGGTATGTATACTACACCACACAAAGGGAACAAAGTTCTCCTTTTAGTTCACTACTTAATGTACTTAATACATAATATACCTAATGTACTTACTTGATACCTAATGTACTTACTTGATACCTAATGTACTTACTTGATACCTAATGTACTTACTTGATACCTAATGTACGTACTTGATACCTAATGTACTTACTTGATACCTAATGTACTTGATACCTAATGTACATACTTGATACATAATGTACGTACTTGATACCTAATGTACTTGATACCTAATGTACTTGATACCTAATGTAATTGATACCTAATGTACTTGATACCTAATATACTTGATAGCTAATATACTTAATACTTAATGTATTACACTGTTAGTTTGTTTTTTAGCACATACACCACCTCACAGGAAAACAAAACCCGCTGGAACGGTTTGAGGTGGGGTTCGTGGTTGTCCTTACCGTCGCTAGCGCTCAGGTACTCCGGGTTGGACGAGGCGATCAGAGGTCCAGTGGGTCCCTCAATTTGTCTGATACACACAGTCAAAAGAAGAGTCAAAGACATCCTTGCATATTTGTTTATTTGTCTTGCTAAGCCATCATTGTAAATAATTACCTGCCTGGTAAAAATAAAAAAGGCAAAATAAATAAAATGATACCAAAAAAAAAAAAATCTAAAATCAATCAAGTCTTACTTTTTCTTATAGACCATGAAGACTCCGCCTCCCACGAAGAGCAGCAGGATGAAGCAGATGACTGGGCCAATGATAATGTTCAGTGAAACAATGTCCTCTGCAACAAACACAGCAGCCATTGGTCAGTCACGGTCACGGCAACATGATCTGTTCAAATGTGTCCAGAGTATGCTGTGCTCCCCCAGAGCCTGTTGTTTTGTGTGTGTGTGTGTGGGGGGAAGTGATGCTCTTTTATTGTCATGTTTTTCTGACACGTGTGAAAAAAACAAATAATTTGAAATAAATATATTACAAAACAATATATATAATTTCAGACAAAGTAAGTACATTGGCCCAGGCGGGCAGGACTTACTGTCGGGCATGAAGAAATAGGTGGGTTTAGTCCAGGAGCCATTTCCTGCCAGCGAGGTGGCACGGATCTTCACAGTGTAGTTCCCAGGATGCACCACACGAAGCCTGCAGCCTCCGATCTGGGCGTAGGTCTTCCTGGACACGCAGTGATGCAGCTCCTGGAACACAGATTAATACAGGGTTATAGAGTGGTTATTGCAAGGTAATTCCACTAAATCACACACAGTGTTGTATAAAGGGTGTGACTGTGAGTATCAAGGTTTATAATAGACGAGGCGTCGCTGGCCGTAACAACAAAGTCTGCGAATCAAAGGTTTCAACCTAGCATACTAACACTCAATCTTGTCAATATTATTATCTTACATACAACAACAAAATAAGAAGCATATGTGATTACCTTTCACAATGAAATATTTGTCCAGATTTCTTTAAGCCACTCACCGTGTCAGTAAAAAGTGCAAAGCATTGTCATTGCAGAGGAATCAAAGCTCTTAATTCCTTGGTTACTGAGACATCTATTTGTTTACACGAGGGGAGGGGTGGGTGCATGGTAACAGATCTACTACAGGCTCCCTGGGTAAGACGGTGCAGTAGTGAATACCAATGAGTGATGAGTCCACACATTCAGCACACACACACACACACACACACACACACACACTACAGGGGGTGACAATCAGAACTATAGACAAACTGTAGATTTTCTTTCATAATTGCTGTGGCTGTTCTTCAGCATAATGCACAAGACCATGATTATGAGCCCTGACAATATGGTTGAAAAACAACTAGCCAGTATCAAATTCAGACTGTAGCAACCAGGTATGCACCTAATAAACTAATCCTGGCCCAAATAATAGTCCCCCAAATAACCCCAGTCACTGCCCTTTCCTAGCCAAACACCTACAAATGACTACTCTGTAAACTCAAGTCAACAAACATCCAAAACAAAAAAGAGCAAGGGGGAAATGGATAGAAACAGTCACCTATCTATCCTCCTGTAGCTGAGTCTAGTATTGGTACTGACCTCAGGGTCACCTATATATCCTCCTGTAGCTGAGACTAGTATTGGTACTGACCTCAGGGTCACCTATCTATCCTCCTGTAGCTGAGTCTAGTATTGGTCCTGACCTCAGGGTCACCTATCTATCCTCCTGTAGCTGAGACTAGTATTGGTACTGACCTCAGGGTCACCTATCTATCCTCGTGTAGCTGAGTCTAGTATTGGTACTGACCTCAGGGTCACCTATCTATCCTCCTGTAGCTGAGTCTAGTATTGGTACTGACCTCAGGGTCACCTATATATCCTCCTGTAGCTGAGTCTAGTATTGGTCCTGACCTCAGGGTCACCTATCTATCCTCCTGTAGCTGAGTCTAGTATTGGTACTGACCTCAGGGTCACCTATCTATCCTCCTGTAGCTGAGACTAGTATTGGTCCTGACCTCAGGGTCACCTATCTATCCTCCTGTAGCTGAGACTAGTATTAGTCCTGACCTCAGGGTCACCTATCTATCCTCCTGTAGCTGAGACTAGTATTGGTACTGACCTCAGGGTCACCTATCTATCCTCCTGTAGCTGAGTCTAGTATTAGTCCTGACCTCAGGGTCACCTATCTATCCTCCTGTAGCTGAGTCTAGTATTGGTACTGACCTCAGGGTCACCTATCTATCCTCCTGTAGCTGAGACTAGTATTGGTACTGACCTCAGGGTCACCTATATATCCTCCTGTAGCTGAGTCTAGTATTGGTACTGACCTCAGGGTCACCTATATATCCTCCTGTAGCTGAGTCTAGTATTGGTACTGACCTCAGGGTCACCTATATATCCTCCTGTAGCTGAGTCTAGTATTGGTACTGACCTCAGGGTCACCTATCTATCCTCCTGTAGCTGAGTCTAGTATTGGTACTGACCTCAGGGTCACCTATATATCCTCCTGTAGCTGAGTCTAGTATTGGTACTGACCTCAGGGTCACCTATATATCCTCCTGTAGCTGAGTCTAGTATTGGTACTGACCTCAGGGTCACCTATCTATCCTCCTGTAGCTGAGTCTAGTATTGGTACTGACCTCAGGGTCACCTATCTATCCTCCTGTAGCTGAGTCTAGTATTGGTCCTGACCTCAGGGTCACCTATCTATCCTCCTGTAGCTGAGTCTAGTATTGGTACTGACCTCAGGGTCACCTATCTATCCTCCTGTAGCTGAGACTAGTATTGGTACTGACCTCAGGGTCACCTATCTATCCTCCTGTAGCTGAGTCTAGTATTAGTCCTGACCTCAGGGTCACCTATCTATCCTCCTGTAGCTGAGACTAGTATTGGTACTGACCTCAGGGTCACCTATCTATCCTCCTGTAGCTGAGTCTAGTATTAGTCCTGACCTCAGGGTCACCTATCTATCCTCCTGTAGCTGAGTCTAGTATTGGTACTGACCTCAGGGTCACCTATCTATCCTCCTGTAGCTGAGACTAGTATTGGTACTGACCTCAGGGTCACCTATCTATCCTCCTGTAGCTGAGTCTAGTATTGGTCCTGACCTCAGGGTCACCTATCTATCCTCCTGTAGCTGAGTCTAGTATTGGTACTGACCTCAGGGTCACCTATCTATCCTCCTGTAGCTGAGTCTAGTATTGGTACTGACCTCAGGGTCACCTATCTATCCTCCTGTAGCTGAGTCTAGTATTAGTCCTGACCTCAGGGTCACCTATATATCCTCCTGTAGCTGAGTCTAGTATTGGTACTGACCTCAGGGTCACCTATCTATCCTCCTGTAGCTGAGACTAGTATTAGTCCTGACCTCAGGGTCACCTATCTATCCTCCTGTAGCTGAGACTAGTATTGGTCCTGACCTCAGGGTCACCTATCTATCCTCCTGTAGCTGAGACTAGTATTAGTCCTGACCTCAGGGTCTCCTATCTATCCTCCTGTAGCTGAGACTAGTATTAGTCCTGACCTCAGGGTCACCTATCTATCCTCCTGTAGCTGAGACTAGTATTAGTCCTGACCTCAGGGTCACCTATCTATCCTCCTGTAGCTGAGTCTAGTATTGGTCCTGACCTCAGGGTCACCTATCTATCCTCCTGTAGCTGAGTCTAGTATTGGTCCTGACCTCAGGGTCACCTATCTATCCTCCTGTAGCTGAGTCTAGTATTGGTCCTGACCTCAGGGTCACCTATCTATCCTCCTGTAGCTGAGTCTAGTATTAGTCCTGACCTCGGGGTCACCTATCTATCCTCCTGTAGCTGAGACTAGTATTAGTCCTGACCTCAGGGTCACCTATCTATCCTCCTGTAGCTGAGACTAGTATTGGTACTGACCTCAGGGTCACCTATCTATCCTCCTGTAGCTGAGACTAGTATTGGTACTGACCTCGGGGTCACCTATCTATCCTCCTGTAGCTGAGTCTAGTATTAGTCCTGACCTCGGGGTCACCTATCTATCCTCCTGTAGCTGATTCTAGTATTAGTCCTGACCTCAGGGTCACCTATCTATCCTCCTGTAGCTGAGACTAGTATTGGTACTGACCTCAGGGTCACCTATCTATCCTCCTGTAGCTGAGACTAGTATTAGTCCTGACCTCAGGGTCACCTATCTATCCTCCTGTAGCTGAGTCTAGTATTAGTCCTGACCTCAGGGTCACCTATCTATCCTCCTGTAGCTGAGTCTAGTATTGGTACTGACCTCAGGGTCACCTATCTATCCTCCTGTAGCTGAGTCTAGTATTGGTACTGACCTCAGGGTCACCTATCTATCCTCCTGTAGCTGAGTCTAGTATTGGTACTGACCTCAGGGTCACCTATCTATCCTCCTGTAGCTGAGTCTAGTATTGGTACTGACCTCAGGGTCACCTATCTATCCTCCTGTAGCTGAGTCTAGTATTGGTACTGACCTCAGGGTCACCTATCTATCCTCCTGTAGCTGAGTCTAGTATTAGTCCTGACCTCAGGGTCACCTACCCTCCTTCATTTGATTCTAGTATTGGTCCTGACCTCAGGGTCACCTATCCTCCTGTAGTTGATTCTAGTATTGGTCCTGACCGCAGGGTCACCTATCTATCCTCCTGTAGCTGAGTCTAGTATTGGTACTGACCTCAGGGTCACCTATCTATCCTCCTGTAGCTGAGTCTAGTATTGGTACTGACCTCAGGGTCACCTATCTATCTTCCTGTAGCTGAGACTAGTATTGGTACTGACCTCAGGGTCACCTATCTATCCTCCTGTAGCTGAGTCTAGTATTGGTACTGACCTCAGGGTCACCTATCTATCCTCCTGTAGCTGAGTCTAGTATTGGTACTGACCTCAGGGTCACCTATCTATCTTCCTGTAGCTGAGACTAGTATTGGTACTGACCTCAGGGTCACCTATCTATCCTCCTGTAGCTGAGTCTAGTATTGGTACTGACCTCAGGGTCACCTATCTATCCTCCTGTAGCTGAGTCTAGTATTGGTACTGACCTCAGGGTCACCTATCTATCTTCCTGTAGCTGAGACTAGTATTGGTACTGACCTCAGGGTCACCTATCTATCCTCCTGTAGCTGAGTCTAGTATTGGTACTGACCTCAGGGTCACCTATCTATCCTCCTGTAGCTGAGTCTAGTATTGGTACTGACCTCAGGGTCACCTATCTATCTTCCTGTAGCTGAGACTAGTATTGGTCCTGACCTCAGGGTCACCTATCTATCCTCCTGTAGCTGAGTCTAGTATTGGTACTGACCTCAGGGTCACCTATATATCCTCCTGTAGCTGAGACTAGTATTGGTACTGACCTCAGGGTCACCTATCTATCCTCCTGTAGCTGAGTCTAGTATTGGTACTGACCTCAGGGTCACCTATCTATCCTCCTGTAGCTGAGTCTAGTATTGGTACTGACCTCAGGGTCACCTATCTATCCTCCTGTAGCTGAGTCTAGTATTAGTCCTGACCTCAGGGTCACCTATCTATCCTCCTGTAGTTGAGACTAGTATTAGTCCTGACCTCAGGGTCACCTATCTATCCTCCTGTAGCTGAGACTAGTATTGGTACTGACCTCAGGGTCACCTATCTATCCTCCTGTAGTTGATTCTAGTATTGGTACTGACCTCAGGGTCACCCATCTATCCTCCTGTAGCTGAGTCTAGTATTAGTCCTGACCCCAGGGTCACCTATCTATCCTCCTGTAGTTGATTCTAGTATTGGTACTGACCTCAGGGTCACCCATCTATCCTCCTGTAGTTGATTCTAGTATTGGTACTGACCTCAGGGTCACCCATCTATCCTCCTGTAGTTGATTCTAGTATTGGTACTGACCTCAGGGTCACCCATCTATCCTCCTGTAGCTGAGTCTAGTATTAGTCCTGACCTCAGGGTCACCTATCTATCCTCCTGTAGCTGAGTCTAGTATTGGTACTGACCTCAGGGTCACCTATCTATCCTCCTGTAGCTGAGTCTAGTATTGGTACTGACCTCAGGGTCACCTATCTATCCTCCTGTAGCTGAGTCTAGTATTGGTACTGACCTCAGGGTCACCTATCTATCTTCCTGTAGCTGAGACTAGTATTAGTCCTGACCTCAGGGTCACCTATCTATCCTCCTGTAGCTGAGACTAGTATTGGTACTGACCTCAGGGTCACCTATCTATCCTCCTGTAGCTGAGTCTAGTATTGGTACTGACCTCAGGGTCACCTATATATCCTCCTGTAGCTGAGACTAGTATTGGTACTGACCTCAGGGTCACCTATCTATCCTCCTGTAGCTGAGACTAGTATTGGTACTGACCTCAGGGTCACCTATATATCCTCCTGTAGCTGAGACTAGTATTGGTACTGACCTCAGGGTCACCTATCTATCCTCCTGTAGCTGAGTTTAGTATTGGTACTGACCTCAGGGTCACCTATCTATCCTCCTGTAGCTGAGACTAGTATTGGTACTGACCTCAGGGTCACCTATCTATCCTCCTGTAGCTGAGTCTAGTATTGGTACTGACCTCAGGGTCACCTATCTATCCTCCTGTAGCTGAGACTAGTATTGGTACTGACCTCAGGGTCACCTATCTATCCTCCTGTAGTTGATTCTAGTATTAGTCCTGACCTCAGGGTCACCTATCTATCCTCCTGTAGCTGAGACTAGTATTAGTCTGACCTCAGGGTCACCTATCTATCCTCCTGTAGTTGATTCTAGTATTAGTCCTGACCTCAGGGTCACCTATCTATCCTCCTGTAGCTGAGACTAGTATTAGTCCTGACCTCAGGGTCACCTATCTATCCTCCTGTAGCTGAGACTAGTATTGGTACTGACCTCAGGGTCACCTATCTATCCTCCTGTAGCTGAGTCTAGTATTAGTCCTGACAGCTCAGGGTCACCTATCTATCCTCCTGGCTCAGGGTCACCTATCTATCCTCCTGTAGCTGAGACTAGTATTGGTACTGACCTCAGGGTCACCTATCTATCCTCCTGTAGCTGAGACTAGTATTGGTACTGACCTCTAGGGTCACCTATCTATCCTCCTGTAGCTGAGACTAGTATTGGTACTGACCTCAGGGTCACCTATCTATCCTCCTGTAGCTGAGACTAGTATTGGTACTGACCTCAGGGTCACCTATCTATCCTCCTGTAGCTGAGACTAGTATTGGTACTGACCTCACCTCCTGTAGCTGAGACTAGTATTGGTACTGACCTCAGGGTCACCTATCTATCCTCCTGTAGCTGAGTCTAGTATTGGTACTGACCTCAGGGTCACCTATCTATCCTCCTGTAGCTGAGACTAGTATTGGTACTGACCTCAGGGTCACCTATCTATCCTCCTGTAGCTGAGACTAGTATTAGTCCTGACCTCAGGGTCACCTACCTCAGGGTCACCTATCTATCCTCCTGTAGCTGAGACTAGTATTGGTCCTGACCTCAGGGTCACCTATCTATCCTGTAGCCTAGTATTAGTCCTGACCTCAGGGTCACCTATCTATCCTCCTGTAGCTGATTCTAGTATTAGTCCTGACCTCAGGGTCCTATCATCCTCCTGTAGCTGAGACTAGTATTGGTACTGACCTCAGGGTCACCTATCCCTCCTGTAGCTGAGACTAGTATTAGTCCTGACCTCAGGGTCACCTATCTATCCTCCTGTAGCTGAGACTCTAGTATTATCTTCCTGTCCTGTACTGACCTCAGGGTCACCTATCTATCCTCCTGTAGATTCTAGTATTAGTACTGACCTCAGGGTCACCTATCTATCCTCCTGTAGCTGAGACTAGTATTGGTACCCTCAGGGTCACCTATCTATCCTCCTGTAGCTGAGACTAGTATTGGTACTGACCTCAGGGTCACCTATCTATCCTCCTGTAGCTGAGACTAGTATTGGTACTGACCTGTACCTATCTACCCTCCTGTAGCTGATTAGTGACCTTCTAGTATGAGTGGTACTGGGTCACCTCTATCCTCCTGTAGCTGAGACTAGTATTGGTACTGACCTCAGGGTCACCTATCTATCCTGTAGCTGAGTCTAGTATTGGTACTGACCTCAGGGTCACCTATCTATCCTCCTGTAGCTGAATCTAGTATTAGTCCTGACCTCAGGGTCACCTATCTACCCTCCTGTATTTGATTCTAGTATTGGTACCTGGGTCAGCCTCTACCTCAGGGTATTGGTACACCTATCTATCCTATGTAGTCCTCCTGTATTTGGTTCTAGTATTGGTACTGACCTCAGGGTCTCCTATCCTCCTGTAGTTGATCTCGTACAGGATGATCATGCCGTTGGGGGCTTTGGGTTCCAGCCACTTGATGTGGACAGAGTCTGGGTTCTCCAACACAATCTCATGGCTCACCTGGCCCACAATGTCATCAGCTTTCTCTGCAGGGAGAGGAGAACACAGGCAGAACCATCATTAGAGTGTGGGACTGTGTACAGCCTTACCCTCGGGCATGCTGTAGTCTGTTACTGTGTACAGCCTTACCCTCGGGCATTCCGTAGTCTGTTACTGTGTACAGCCTTACCCTCGGGCATGCTGTAGTCTGTTACTGTGTACAGCCTTACCCTCGGGCATGCTGTAGTCTGTTACTGTGTACAGCCTTACCCTCGGGCATTCTGTAGTCTGTTACTGTGTACTGCCTTACCCTCGGGCATTCTGTAGTCTGTTACTGTGTGGGACTGTGTACAGCCTTACCCTCGGGCATGCTGTAGTCTGTTACGGTGTACAGCCTTACCCTCTGGCATGCTGTAGTCTGTTACTGTGTACAGCCTTACCCTCGGGCATTCTGTAGTCTATTACTGTGTGGGACTGTGTACAGCCTTACCCTCAGGCATTCTGTAGTCTGTTACTGTGTACAGCCTTACCCTCGGGCATGCTGTAGTCTGTTACTGTGTACTGCCTTACCCTCGGGCATTCTGTAGTCTGTTACTGTGTACAGCCTTACCCTCGGGCATGCTGTAGTCTGTTACTGTGTACTGACTTACCCTCGGGCATTCTGTAGTCTGTTACTGTGTACAGCCTTACCCTTGGGCATGCTGTAGTCTGTTACTGTGTACAGCCTTACCCTCGGGCATTCTGTAGTCTGTTACTGTGTACTGCCTTACCCTCGGGCATGCTGTAGTCTGTTACTGTGTACTGCCTTACCCTCGGGCATGCTGTAGTCTGTTACTGTGTACTGCCTTACCCTCGGGCATGCTGTAGTCTGTTACTGTGTACTGCCTTACCCTCGGGCATGCTGTAGTCTGTTACTGTGTACAGCCTTACCCTCGGGCATTCTGTAGTCTGTTACTGTGTACAGCCTTACCCTCGGGCATTCTGTAGTCTGTTACTGTGTACAGCCTTACCCTCGGGCATGCTGTAGTCTGTTACTGTGTACTGCCTTACCCTCGGGCATGCTGTAGTCTGTTACTGTGTACAGCCTTACCCTCGGGCATTCTGTAGTCTGTTACTGTGTACAGCCTTACCCTCGGGCATTCTGTAGTCTGTTACTGTGTACAGCCTTACCCTCGGGCATACTGTAGTCTGTTACTGTGTACTGCCTTACCCTCGGGCATGCTGTAGTCTGTTACTGTGTACAGCCTTACCCTCGGGCATGCTGTAGTCTGTTACTGTGTACAGCCTTACCCTCGGGCATGCTGTAGTCTGTTACTGTGTACAGCCTTACCCTCGGGCATGCTGTAGTCTGTTACTGTGTACAGCCTTACCCTCGGGCATGCTGTAGTCTGTTACTGTGTACAGCCTTACCCTCGGGCATTCTGTAGTCTGTTACTGTGTACAGCCTTACCCTCGGGCATGCTGTAGTCTGTTACTGTGTACAGCCTTACCCTCGGGCATGCTGTAGTCTGTTACTGTGTACAGCCTTACCCTCGGGCATGCTGTAGTCTGTTACTGTGTACTGCCTTACCCTCGGGCATGCTGTAGTCTGTTACTGTGTACTGCCTTACCCTCGGGCATTCTGTAGTCTGTTACTGTGTACAGCCTTACCATCGGGCATGCTGTAGTCTGTTACTGTGTACTGCCTTACCCTCGGGCATGGTGCGTGCGCTGACGTAAGTGGCCATGCTGCAGCGTTGGGAGTCCGAGGGGTGGTTACAACCATGGATCTCTATCTGGTAGCTGGTGAAGTGGCGCAGGTTGGAGATGACAGTTGACTCCTTGGCGAACACCACAAGTGTCACCTTGGAGCCCTCCACCCCCTCGCCCTCTGGGCTGGGCGTGGTCGACGCGTTGGGCAGGGTGGGGGGAGTGGTCATGAAGCGAGGCAGCGTGGCGTTGGCCACACCCACTGAGCGGCGCCGACGAGACGGTCTGAAGAAGAAAAGGGTGGAGAAGCCAGGTGAGATGAGGCGTGTTACACAGGAACAAAGAGCGAAGACTAAAAAAGGTCTAAGCGGAAGGAAAGTCATTGAAAACTTTCACAATAATCAAGCACCTGGTTGTCCTTTGGGACGAACCTACCTACCATACAGACCTCTGCTGAAGATCCACGTTAGTTTCTCCAACCTAGAAAGCCCATTTTAACAACCCAACACAGCACCTAAATCAAAAGGTGTTTAACCTATGACCTACTGTTCTCCATGCAAGGTTAGGTGAAGAGAGAAAGAGGCGTTAAGAGTTAATAGTCTATAGTAAGTAGTCTTGTAGTCTTGTCCTCTGGTCACAAGGTCCTTTAACTCAGCCTGACTTTTACAACACCAATCTACTGACTCGGAGCACCAAGTCTAGGACCAAGAGGCTTCTAAACAGCTTCTACCCCCAAGCCATAAGACTCCTGAACATCTAATCAAATTGCTACCCAGACTATTTGCATTGCCCCCCTCTTTTACACCACTGCTACTCAGTTGTTATCTTCTATGCATAGTCACTTTAATAACTCTACCTACATGTACATATTACCTCAACTTACCAGTACCCCCACACATTGACTCTGTACCGGTACCCCCTGTATATAGCCTCCACATTGACTCTGTACCGGTAGCCCCTGTATATAGCCTCCACATTGACTCTGTACCGGTAGCCCCTGTATATAGCCTCCACATTGACTCTGTACCGGTAGCCCCTGTATATAGCCTCCACATTGACTCTGTACCGGTAGCCCCTGTATATAGCCTCCACATTGACTCTGTACCAGTAGCCCCTGTATATAGCCTCCACATTGACTCTGTACCGGTAGCCCCTGTATATAGCCTCCACATTAACTCTGTACCAGTAGCCCCTGTATATAGCCTCCACATTGACTCTGTACCGGTACCCCCTGTATATAGCCTCCACATTGACTCTGTACCGGTACCCCCTGTATATAGCCTCCACATTGACTCTGTACCGGTACCCCCTGTATATAGCCTCCACATTGACTCTGTACCGGTACCCCCTGTATATAGCCTCCACATTGACTCTGTACCGGTACCCCCTGTATATAGCCTCCACATTGACTCTGTACCGGTACCCCCTGTATATAGTCTCATTATTATTTTACTGCTGCTCCTTAATTACTTTAATTCTAATCCATTTTTTTCTTTTTTAAACTGCATTGTTGGTTAGGGGCTCGTAAGTAAGCATTTCATTGTAAGGTCTACACCTGTTGTATTCGGCGCATGTGACAAATACAATTTGATTGGACTCCTCCACAGTCAGCCGGGTGGCCAGGCTGCAGTTACACTCATCACCAACAGATGGAGCCATGGAGTCTTCTGCTAGCCTAGCAGCCAGCCAGTCAACTAGGTTTATTTAAGTTTGAGTTGACTACAGAACAGGTTGTGGCTGATAAGAGGAGAAACCATATAAGAATAATCTATTTCTATGGCCACTACAGTTTAGTTGTATTGTTTGTTATATCGTTGTATTTTTGATTTGTGTGACTGTTCTTGTCTATCAGTGTATCAAGTGCTTAGTTACTTGTCATGTCCTGTGTTTATGTAGACCCCCAGGAAGAGTAGCTGCTTCTTCTACAAAAGCTAAATGGGGATCCTGATAAACAAGCAAGTATGACCCTACTACTACAGAGAGTGGTAGGAAGTTCCAACTTCCCCCTGGGCCCCAAATCAGCTTTTTATTTTCTTATCTTCCTAATAGTTGAGGTTCACATTTTGGGATGGTAATCTGATGCTAGATCAGATCACGTTCGTAATCCAGTGCTAGATCAGATAACGTGGTAATCTGGTGCTAGATCAGATCACGTTCGTAATCCGGTGCTAGATCAGATCACGTGGTAATCCGATGCTAGATCAGATCACGTTCGTAATCCAGTGCTACATCAGATCATGTGGTAATCTGGTGCTAGATCAGATCACGTTCGTAATCTGGTGCTAGATCAGATCACGTGGTACTCTACTGTTAGATCAGATCCCGTGGTAATCTGATATGCTTGATCAGATCACGTGGTTCGACTGAGGCAACTTCTTCCACAGCAGGCAGGGTGACATCAGCATAGAGTGGCTTTATCCATCTGTCACCGTGAGTCTTCAGAACGCTGGCTGCCTGGCTGAGCACACAGTTATGATGTCACAATGAGTCTTCAGAATGCTGGCTGCCTGGCTGAGCACACAGTTATGATGTCACAATGAGTCTTCAGAATGCTGGCTGCCTGGCTGAGCACACAGTTATGATGTCACAGTGAGTCTTCAGAACGCTGGCTGTGACAGTGTGGGGGTGATGCATTGATACAGACAGCACCACAGACAAACAGACAGCCCCCACAGACAGACAGACAACCCGACAGACAGACACAACCCGACAGACAGTCTTGCACCAATGGACAGACTGACAGACGGACAGAGACTGCACCACGGACAAGGGACGGACTGAGAGACGGACGGTCAGACAGAGAGGGCCCCACAGACAGACAGCCAGCACCAGACAGACAGCACCACAGACAAACAGCACCAATGAGACAGACAGACTGAAAGATAGCACCACAGGCAGACAGAACCACAGACAAGACAGATGGACAGACTGAAAGATGGCACCACTGACAGACAGCACCACAGACAGACAGACAGCACCACAGACAGACAGACAGCACCAGACAGACAGACATATAGCACCACAGACAGACAGCACCACAGACAGACACAGCACCACAGACAGCACCACAGACGGACCGACAGCACCACAGACAGACAGATGGACAGACTGAAAGAAAGATGGCACCACTGACAGACAGACAGCACCACAGACAGACAGACAGACAGACAGCACCACAGACAGACAGACAGCACACCACAGACAGACAGCACCCACAGACAGACGGAAGGCACCACAGACAGACAGAAGCGCCACAGACAGACAGCACCACAGACAGACAGACAGCACCACAGACAGACAACCACAGACAGACAGACAGCACCACAGACAGACAACCACAGACAGACAGACAGACAGACAAACAGACCCACAGACAGACAAACAGCACCACAGACAGACAGACAGCACCACAGACAGAGTCAGCACCACAGACAGACAGACAGCACCACAAACAGACAGCACCACCGACAGACAGCACCAGACAGACAGACAACCACAGACAGACAGACAGCACCAGACAGACAGACAGCACAGACACAGCACCACAGACAGACAGACAGCACCACAGACAGACAGACAGCACCAGATAGACAGACAGGCAGCACCACAGACAGACAGACAGCACCAGACAGACAGGCACCACAGACAGACAGACATACAGGCAGCACCACAGACAGACAGGCAGCACCACAGACAGACATACAGGCAGCACCACAGACAGACCACAGACAGCACCACAGACAGACATACAGGCAGCACCACAGACAGAACCACAGACAAGACAGATGGACAGGCTGAAAGATGGCACCACTGACAGACAGCACCACAGACAGACAGACAGCACCACAGACAGACAGACAGCACCACAGACAGACAGACAGCACCACAGACAGACAGACAGCACCACAGACAGACAGACAGCACCACAGACAGACAGCACCACAGACAGACAGCACCACCACAGACAGCACCACAGACAGACACAGCACCACAGACAGCACCACAGACAGACCGAAAGCACCACAGACAGACAGATGGACAGACTGAAAGAAAGATGGCACCACTGACAGACAGACAGCACCACAGACAGAGACAGACAGCACCACAGACAGACAGACAGACAGACAGCACCACAGACAGACAGACAGACAGCACCACAGACAGACAGACAGCACCACAGACAGACAGACAACCACAGACAGACAGCACCACAGACAGACAGACAGACAGCACCACAGACAGACAGCACCAGACAGACAGACAGCACCAGACAGATAGACAGCACCACCGACAGACAGACAGCACCAGACAGACAGACAGCACCACAGACAGACATACATACATACAGAGGGCCCCACAGACAGACAGGCAGCACCACAGATAGACAGACAGCACACCACAGACAGACAGACAGGCAGCACCACAGACAGACATACAGGCAGCACCACAGACAGACATACAGGCAGCACCACAGACAGACATACAGGCAGCACCACAGACAGACATACAGGCAGCACCACAGACAGACAACACTAGATAGACAGACATACAGGCAGCACCACAGACAGACAGATGGCCAGACTGAAAGACAGCACCACTGACAGACAGACAGCACCACAGACAGACAGACAGACAACACCACAGACAGGCGGATAGACAGCACCACTAACAGCACCACTGACCGACAGCATCACTGACAGACAGACAGCACCGCCGACAGACAGCGCCGCTGACAAAGACAGCACCACTGAACACACTCCCCAGACAGATGGACAGACTGAAAGACAGCACCACTGACCGACAGCACCACTGAACACACTCCCCCATGTTGGCCATGTCACTACACTACCAGATAAATACAGACAGTCAGTAGAACAACAGATCTCCCAAAATGGCATCAGAACAGAACTAGCCAGGTCTGAACCAGGTCAGTACTGGGTCACGGTGGGTTACAAACAGTCTATCCATTTCACAGTCTATCCATTTCACAGTCTATCCATTTCACAGTCTATCCATTTCACAGTCTATCCATTTCACAGTCTATCCATTCACAGTCTATCCATTTCACAGTCTATCCATTTCACAGTCTATCCATTTCACAGTCTATCCATTCACAGTCTATCCATTTCACAGTCTATCCATTTCACAGTCTATCCATTCACAGTCTATCCATTTCAGTCATCCATTTCACAGCATCCATTCACAGTGCTATCCATTTCACAGTCAATTTCACAGTCTATCCATTTCACAGTCTATCCATTTCACAGTCTATCCATTCACAGTCTATCCATTTCACAGTCTATCCATTTCACAGTCTATCCATTCACATGGTCCTCTGTAGCTCAGTCAGTAGAGCATGGTGCTTGCAACACTGGGACAGTGGGTTCAATTCCCAGGACCACCCATACACAAAATGGATGCCACTTTGGATAAAAGCGTCATATATATATATATATATATATATATTCACTCTACTGTTGTCTGTCTCGCTCTGCCGGACATCGCCACACCAGTAAGTTTTAGAGGGAAGGGGGGAATTAGAAGTAGTCTGGTACTGTTGTCAGTCTGATCTCCTTGTTCACTTCCTATACCATAATTACCATGTCTTCCACTCAGACACAGGATTAAACCCCAGCTGAGGTCTCAACTGTGTGTGCGTGTGTGTAGATCTAAATCGTGTTAGTTTATGTGTGGAGGTCTGAACAGTATGTGTGTAGCAGTCTAAATGGCAGGGCGGCAGTCTGCATGAACGGATGGTAATGGGTACAATAATCACTCCCCTGGGAAAGGGGGGGTGTAGGTGGGATGGGGGCACCAGACAACCCCCGACCCCCTTCCCCCTCTGCAGCTGGGTTCTGGAACAGAGCGTAAACAGGGACACACACGTCACACAGGGTTGGGGCTAGCTTGATAGCACGTTAGAACACACACACATCCAGGGCCAAACAAAGGGAGCACGGGGCCCCCTGCCTGAGGGAGGGACAGAGCACAGTGTTCCTGTGACTGTGTGAATAACAGCAACAGACCACTCAGGGCCCAGACACTGTAATCCCCCCCCTCCACCGCATCAGCTAGCTACTAAATTACAGCTCGGCTGTAGTAGAAACGATAACATCTCTTGTGACTGGAGAGTTAAAGCAGAAGAGCCAAGGCCGGACCACACCGCTTGAAACCGCGGCAAAGCAGACGAGACCGACTGAGATAGTGATTTCCCATGACTCATCTCAGCATCTATACACATGCCTTAAACAGGGAGGGTGTGTGTCAGCCCAGGGGCCTGTCAACAGCACGTCTGAAAGCCAGCTCTGCCTGCTGGTCCACCTGCCAAAGAGCCTCTGGTGCCGACGCAACAGAACGCTACACAATTCATCTGTTCTCACATATTCCTGGAATTACGATCAAAGGGGAACAGAACTCATAGAGGCTTTTACTAATTAAACCACGGTCTTCTTCACAGCGCTGACGCTCCCATCATCATGCTTGGGTTGAGCAGGCATTTCAACTGTCACACAGAAGGAAAGACTGTCTCCACCAAGGCAAGAGCATTGATAGTTGTGAATTAACACACAAACACAGGATCGGAAGCACAGAGAGGAGGTGGGGGGCGAGCTAGTTTCGTCACCCCCCCCAACGAATTAGTGCATCAAATTACGCATTCCACCACTGACATAGAGCTGCTGGTTGTTGTGTTCTGATTGGCTGACAAGGTGAGGGGGGGCTGGGCATTAACACCAGCACTTGAACGCCATTGGCTTACCCATTGTCAGAAGAGTTGCTTACAGCAGGTGTTGTTCTGGAGGAATGAGAGATCAGCTGTGTTCAGGGCCTACCTGCCATCAGACTGTCTATACTTCACTTAGTGGGGCAAAAAAGTATTTAGTCAGCCACCAATTGTGCAAGTTCTCCCACTTAAAAAGATGAGAGAGGCCTGTAATTTTCATCATAGGTACACTTCAACTATGACAGACAAAATGAGGGAGAAAAATCCAGAAAATCACATTGTAGGATTTTAATGAACTTATTTGCAAATTATGGTGGAAAATAAGTATTTGGTCAATAACAAAAGTTTATCTCAAACTTTGTTAGCAATGACAGAGGTCAAACGTTTTCTGTAAGTCTTCACAAGGTTTTCACACACTGTTGCTGGTATTTTGGCCCATTCCTCCATGCAGATCTCCTCTAGAGCAGTGATGTTTTGGGGCTGTTGCTGGGCAACACGGACTTTCAACTCACTCCAAAGATTTTCTATGGGGTTGAGATCTGGAGACTGGCCACTCCAGGACCTTGAAATGCTTCTTACGAAGCCACTCCTTCGTTGCCCGGGCAGTGTGTTTGGGATCATTGTCATGCTGAAAGACCCAGCCACGTTTCATCTTCAATGCCCTTGCTGATGGAAGGAGGTTTTCACTCAAAATCTCACGATACATGGCCCCATTCATTCTTTCCTTTACACGGATCAGTCGTCCTGGTCCCTTTGCAGAAAAACAGCAAAGGGTGACAGTGGTGCCGTCTATCCGCCTGTCTGTGGTGTTGTCTGTCTGTCTGTGGTGCTGTCTGTCTGTCAGTGGTGCTGTCTTTCAGTCTGTCCATCTGTCTGTCTGTGGTGCTGCCTGTTTCCACCCCCATGCTTCACAGTAGGTGTGATGTTCTTTGGATGCAATTCAGCATTCTTTGTCCTCCAAACACGACGAGTTGAGTTTTTACCAAAAAGTTATATTTTGGTTTCATCTGACAATATGACATTCTCCCAATCTATTTCTGGATCATCCAAACGCTCTCTAGTGAACTTCAGACGGGCCTGGACATGTACTGGCTTAAGCAGAGGGACACGTCTGGCACTGCAGGATTTGAGTCCCTGGCGGCGTAGTGTGTTACTGATGGTAGGCTTTGTTACTTTGGTCCCAGCTCTCTGCAGGTCATTCACTAGGTCCCCCCGTGTGGTTCTGGGAGCTCACCGTTCTTGTGATCATTTTGACCCCACAGGGGTGAGATCTTGCGTGGAGCCCCAGATCGAGGGAGATTATCAGTGGTCTTGTATGTCTTCCATTTCCTAATAATTGCTCCCACAGTTGATTTCTTCAAACCAAGCTGCTTACCTATTGCAGATTCAGTCTTCCCAGCCTGGTGCAGGTCTACAATTTTGTTTATGGTGTCTTTTGACAGCTCTTTGGTCTTGGCCATAGTGGAGTTTGGAGTGTGACTGTTTGAGGTTGTGGACAGGTGTCTTTTATACTGATAACAAGTTCAAACAGGTGCCATTAATACAGGTAACGAGTGGAGGACAGAGGAGCCTCTTAAAGAAGTTGTTACACGTCTGTGAGAGACAGAAATCTTGCTTGTTTGTAGGTGACCAAATACTTATTTTCCACCATAATTTGCAAATAAATTCATTAAAAAACTTACAATGTGATTTTCTGGATTTTTTTTCTCATTTTGTCTGTCATAGTTGAAGTGTACCTATGATGAAAATTACAGGCCTCATCTTTTTAAGTGGGAGAAATTGCACAATTGGTGGCTGACTAAATACTTTTTTGCCCCACTGTATATTAACTGAATAGCCTTGTTAGGAGCGTACACTAGTCAATAGTCCTCAGTTTCAGGCAGGGTTCCCTGAGCTTTGGGGTAATTTCTGGAAGTATAGACGACTGTTATGCATTTACTACAACGCCAAACTGTGACGCTACTACTGTTCTCATACCTGATTTCAACACTATGTTATGAAGGTATCTCTGTCCACATACTTTTGATCGTGTAGTGTAACTCTGCTATAATCCTACCTGGGTTCAAACACTTCGTTGTGGATGTAGTTTTCAAAGGTCTTGCGGTACTCAGACTCATCGGCCTCCTTCTTGAGCTGGGTCTCTGTTTTGGGGCAGGAACAGCAGCGGCTCCCTGGCCCAGGCTCGTCTGTTTGGTTCCATTTCTGTTCCTCTTCAGTGTCCAGGTGGGTAGGAGCCCGCGACGGCAGCTTCATTCCTACAGACAGACAGACAAAAGACAGTTAAACTGAATCCCAATGGTCCCAAATGTCACATCTGCACCAAAATAGGGGATGACCCACAAATCCCGTTCTCATTGGTCAACGGATCATCAGACAAGACCCATGAGATCATCTGACACGATTGATCGATCCTTTCCTAAACTGTAATATGAAATAATCACGTGAATAATGACAATCCTCTGCGTCTCACCTTTCTGACAATAATCGAACTTGTAGAGGTCGCTGTCCTCGGGCTGCTGCTGACAGTACACCAGGTAGTGAGTGATGTTGCCGTTGGTATCCGTGGGAGGTTTCCACTTCAGGATGATCTGAGAGGACGAGTTGGACGAGGAGATGGGGTCCAGGGGCACGGACGGCTCTGAAATAACAAGATCAACATTGCTAGAGTTAAGAGTAAGGATGGTTAACAACAAGATCAACATTGCTAGAGTTAAGAGTAAGGATGGTTAATAACAAGATCAACATTGCTAGAGTTAAGAGTAAGGATTGTTAACAACAAGATCAACATTGCTAGAGTTAAGAGTAGGGATTGTTAACAACAAGATCAACATTGCTAGAGTTAAGAGTAAGGAATGTTGTCAGACTGGGGCTGGAGGGGACCTATTGGTGGATAACAGCCAGCTTCTACAGTCTGTTATCTAGGATTACATTGTGTCCGTTAAGTACATAGCGTACCATGTAAATTGTGCCCCTTAGTGTCATCGTTGTAAAGAGTAAAGTCATGGTTGGCCTACCTTTTAAAATGTTTCACTAAAAACGGTTTGATTCATCGGTGCTACCTAGTATTATGTCTGCTGGAGCAGTATGGGGACAAATTAAACTGGTGTTAACTGTGTTTTGAACAGTGCTGCAGATTTTTGACCTTGGTTTGGGTAAATACATGTCAAATGTTGCTATTCAAAATGACATGGTCTGGAAAATTCCATGTCATCATCACCAGAGGCTATGCATTTAATGTTTTAAAAATATATATATTTAAATTGGCAGAGATTTTGCAGCATGCCAAATGAACGTCTATGTAAACACGGAATTTGAATGGGCTTGTGATGTTGCAACTGCAAATATGTTTTATTTACAGTATCATGTCAAAGCCTTTTTTAAGTCCACCCATATGGCTCTCCTCACTGATACAGAGTGTATTCTAGAAATTACCGTAATGTTTTTGGAGAAGCACTTTTCGAGAGCAATGAACGAAAGTGGTACCAACTGATAAAACCAGGGCAGAACCCCGTGTACGTTTCAACCATATTCAAAGCTATTTTTCTAAATGTAGATATGGAGTGGCCCCTCTCGCTATTGAGACTAGTCGATACACAAACACTCCCCTAGGTAAACGTGTCTGTACTTTCAGTAATGATGTTTCCATTGAAACCGAAGCTCCTGCCTTGCTTTATGTGGGTTATAAACAACGACATTAGAGATTACCTTTTTTGTCACAGTGAAAATGTTTATGGTCTTGATGAAAATAATTGTGAAATTTTATCAGATAATGTAGTAGAATGTTGTCAGGACGGAGGACTGTGTTTGTGACTCACTAGTAGAATGTTGCAAGGACGGAGGACTGTGTTTGTGACTCACTAGTAGAATGTTGTAAGGACGGAGGACTGTTTGTGACTCAGTAGTAGAATGTTGTAAGAACGGAGGACTATGTTTGTGACTCAGTAGTAGAATGTTGTAAGAACGGAGGACTATGTTTGTGACTCAGTAGTAGAATGTTGTAAGAACGGAGGACTATGTTTGTGACTCAGTAGTAGAATGTTGTAAGAACGGAGGACTATGTTTGTGACTCACTAGTAGAATGTTGTAAGGACGGAGGACTATGTTTGTGACTCAGTAGTAGAATGTTGTAAGAACGGAGGACTATGTTTGTGACTCACTAGTAGAATGTTGTAAGGACGGAGGACTATGTTTGTGACTCACTGGTGGCATTGGTGCGGACGTAGATGATTTCGCTCTTGGCCCCGTGGACCTGGTGTTCGTCTGAGGCGGAGAGCTGGGTCTTGACCATGATGGCGTACTGGGTCCAGGGCTTCATAGGATGGATGAGGAAGCCAGGCTCCGCCTGATCTTTCCCCTCCGTGGCACGGGGTGGAGGGTCGACGTCAGCTATCACCCAGCTGTTAGAGCCGCACGCATCCTGGCCATCAAACTCTGTCACGTTCTTATAAGGCCTGGAGATGGAGAGGACAGAAAGACACTGACATACTAATAGTAGAGATACGACTGTTACTGTTACTAGCCGGCTACCACCCGCTACTCTAATCTACACCATTAGAGACTGCTGTCCTATCTAAATAGTCATGGAAGCTCCAATTTAAACTACACACCTTTCGATTCAACACTTTTGACACTTTACAGCAGGGTTTGGCCCACCAAGCTATTGGACCCCCAAGCCACCAAGCTATTGGACCCCCAAGCCACCAAGCTATTGGACCCCCAAGCCACCAAGCTATTGGACCCCCAAGCCACCAAGCTATTGGACCCCCAAGCCACCAAGCTATTGGACCCCCAAGCCACCAAGCTATTGGACCCCCAAGCCACCAAGCTATTGGACCCCCAAGCCACCAAGCTATTGGACCCCCAAGCCACCAAGCTATTGGACCCCCAAGCCACCAAGCTATTGGACCCCAAGCCACCAAGCTATTGGACCCCAAGCCTTCTGAGCAAAAAAAAAAAAAAAAAAAAAGTTTGTTGTTGGACATTTAAAAAAAAAAAAAACTAAAACAGCAGGAAATCAGTGATTTTAATTTAAGAAATCTGTTCCCAAATATTCTCAGACATAAGAGAGGTTGAAAATGATTATTTTAGTCAAGGATATCAGTTTGGGCTTCTTGTGGTCAATATGCTAATTATTTGTAATTATACTGGACAAAAAAAATAAACAACACGTAAAGTGTTGGTCCCTGGTTTCATGAGCTGAAATAGAAGATCACAGAAATATTTCCATCCGCCAAAAAACGTATTTCTTTCAAATTTTGGGCACAAATGTGTTTACATCCCTGTTAGTGAGCATTTCTCTCTTGCCAAGATAATCCATCCACCTGACAGGTGTGGCATATCAAGAAGCTGATTAAACAGCCTGATCATTACACCCTGTGCTGAAGACAATAAAAGGCCACTCTAAAATGTGCAGTTTTGTCACATAAAAAAAAGCCACTGATGTCTCAAGTTTAGGGAGCGTGGAATTGGCATACTGACTGCAGGATTTTTATTTGTCTATCATAAGACACTTCCACGTTGTTTTAGAGAATTTGGAAGTTCATGCAACCGGCCTGACAACCGCAGACCACGTGTAAACACGCCAGCCCAGGACCTGCACGTCTGGCTTCTTCACCTGCGAGATCGTCTGAGGAGGCCTGTCCATGCTTTCTACTAGACAGTGGAACATTGCTGCAGGGACTTGAGTCCATTCAGCCACAAGAGCATTAGTGAGGTCGTGCACTGATGTTGGAGCGATTAGTCCTGGCTCACAGTCGGCGTTCCAAATTCATCCCAAAGGTGTTTGGTGGGGTTGAGGTCAGGGCTCTGTGCATGCCAGTCAAGGTCTTCCACACCAATCTTGACAAACCATTTCTGTATGGACCTCACTTTGCGCATGGAGGCATTGTCATGCTGAAACAGGAAAAGGCCTTCCCCAAACTGTGGCCACAAAGTCGGATGTACAGAATTGTCTAGAATGTCATTGTATGCTGTAGGGTTAAGATTTCCCATCACTGGAACTAAGGGGGGGCCCGATCCATGAAAAACAGCCCCATTCCTCCCCCGCCAAACTTTACAGTTGGCACTATGCATTCGGGCAGATAGCATTTGCCAAACCCAGATTCGCCATTGGACTGCAAGATGGTGAAGCGTGATTCATCACTCCAGAGAACGCATTTCCACTGCTCCAGAGACCAATGGCGGCGAGCTTTACACCTCTCCAGCTGACGCTTGGCATTGCGCATCGTAACTTTGTGTGCGGCTGCTCGGTACATGGAAACTCATTTCATGAAGCTCCAGATGAGCAGTTCTTGTACTGAATTTGCTTCCAGAGGCAGCTCGGTAGTGAGTGTTGCAACCGAGGACAGACCATTTTCACGCACTACGTGCTTTCAGCACTGGGCGGGGCCCGTTCTGTGAGATTGTATGACCTAGCACTTCGCAGCTGAGACAATGTTGCCCCTAGATGTTTCCACTTCACAATAACAGCAGTTACAGTTGACCAAGGCATCTCTAGCTCTAGGAGATAGTAACCTTGTCCCACAGGGCAAGAGCATAACTTACTCATGTATCGTTTTATACTTACGCCTCTTTGTAGAGGACCATGAAGCCCAGTAGGTCTCTATAGTCTGGCGGCCAGAAGGGTTCCCACTTGAGGAGGATCTTGTCCGACTGTGTGCGCACCGTGGTGAAATTCAGGAACTGGGTCTCACCTGGTGACCAAGAAACAGAGACAAACAGAGTGATCAGGGCGAATCAGGGAGGTGGGAGAATAGCCATATTGTAGAAGAGGGAACTAAAAATGCTGGGTAACTGAAACAACCCCAGTGCTTCACTGTAAATACAGATTGGAGGACTGACCTACGGACCACTTTTATCCAAAGCAACTTACAGTCATGCGAGCATCCATTTTCGTATGGGTGGCCCAAAGAGGGAATCTTAACCCACGATCCTGGCGTTGCAAGCCCCACGCTCTATCAACTGAGCCATAAAGGATCACTAAATACTCGATAGTAAATGTTAACTGTATGAGACGCCTTGGGTAAAAGTGTCTGCTACATGACGACTATATGTGACTCGTTTCAGGAAACTAGGTGTATGTCGAGCATCACTACTTCACAGGAGAGCTATTTGAGCGTAAACTGTTTTTTTTTCATTTATCAAAATGCAGTCGAAATGAGAACAGAAGACTGTTGTATAAATCACCTGTCTCCGGATTACATCTTCAAACTAAGGGCAACCATGGCATTCGTGACAGAGAGGGAGAAGCGTCCATCCATGTATACGAGTAAGATAGTCTAGCTAGCTACATTTTCAGATATTACACGTTTCTCATTTTGCCAAAAAGTCATCAAGTTAAAGTGTATTGCTAGCTAGCTAGCTAATGTTAGCTGGCTGGCTCGGTAGCTCACGTTACATGTATGATCTGTGTAGTAATATTATTCGTATCTCAGAGCCATTTGCATTGCTAGTTATCACCTAAAGTTAGCTAGCTAACATTGAACCTGGTTGGTTAACTACCTGCAGATTCCTGCAGGGTAGTAAAGTTGTAAATTGGGATTATGGTTCATTGTTTAGCTAGCTAGCTACATGTCTAAACAAAAGACTCCACTATGCAAGTAACTGCAGTACCAGTCAAAATGTTGGGCACACCTACTCATTAAAGGGTTTTTCTTTATTTGTACTGTTTTCAATTTTCTACAACATAGAAAATAGTAAAAATGAAGAAAAACACTTGAATGAGTAGGTGTCCAAACTTTTGACTGGTTATATATTTCAATAGAATGTTTATGACGTCACTGCGACAACTGTCGTAGCTGGTAAATTCGCTTTGATTATCTACTCTGATTTCAGAGCACTCTCGTCTGAGTGTGCCAGAGCGCAGAATAACAGACAGATTTACCAACGCTCAACACCCGTTAAATATGGACGTGTCAGTAAACTTTGGCAAAAAAAAAGCGTAATCAAATTGTTGCCAGCAGCTCAGTTGTAGTCACCAACACTCTGGATAACAAAAAGACAGCCTAACCAGCTCTGCTAGGGAGATTAAAATGGTCAGTGTGAGGTGTTTTCTCATTTGTGTCTGGAAGTAGCTAGCAAGCTAGCCAACATTAGCCAATTAGGTTGGGTGCTTGACTGCTGTTTGGTAAGAACGCACGGATCAACCCTACTCTTCGGCCAGAGCATCCAGTGTGCTCTCTGAACAAACGGACAATCTGACAACACTCTTGAGTTTACGAACACCCAGACTTACACTCGGGCACTCCAGATTAAATTTACCAACACACCCGTAGTACAAACCAGCCTTTAGTCTTGAACTCTTTGGTTGTTTACTACATTACCTTACTCACTCTGTTTAGCACATGGCCTCACATGTGAATCCTTAAAGAGATGGGCGGGGCTAAAGCTTAAGAGGCTGTGAATTATGCTGAATAGGCAAAGAAGAACTATCTAGTCGGTACCAAAACAGTCAAGGGCCATTTTCTCAAAAGTGAAGTTAAAAGCATAATTACTTTCCTATTGTTCCTCAACTATAGTGAATGATATACCATTTTGTAGCTCTGAGTCTCTACTTTTAATCCAATGCAAAAAAAACACCATTTCAAATGTTGCTACATAAGACCAAATCGAGCCGGTCGGTCACATAATACGATCATGTTTGTCTAAAGTTCCACGTTGGCTGGTCTTACAGGAGGCCTGGTCTCTATCGGTCCTGCCGATTTCATTCTTGATGCCTCTCTCCTTAGTGCCTGTCACCACCTCCATCTTGCGGATCTCAGACATGCACAGCTTGGAGTTGTGCAGGAAGAACATGCGTCCTTGGAGGATGGTGAGGTTGTGTTTGTCCCAGTCCCACAGCTGACGCAGGTTCTGGTTGTCCAAAGCATAGAACGAGTAGTTCCTGATAAAGTACATAGAGAGAGAGAGGTTGAGAAAAATGAACAACAAGCCTAAAGCAGTAGAACAAAATCATAAATCTGCACACTGGTCTCCCAGGTACTATGTTAATTCAGGCAACATTTCAAACCCTAGTGTGATATAGCGCACTACTTCTCAAGACCTACCCATCTTGGGTCGGCGTCTCTCCCCGGATGACGCGTAGCTTGCGGAGGAAGGAGAGAGAGACAAGGGCATAGGCTCTCTTGATGGTCAGGTTGCCTGTTATCTCCTCCAGTTGACCCAGGTTAGCCTCCAGCTCTGCAGCTATGTTATCTGATGTTGGAGGAAACAGACAGACAATGAGTCAGGCAGTCAATCAGTTAACCTCTGCTGCTATGAGAGGAAACAGACAGACAATGAGTCAGGCAGTCAATCAGTTAACCTCTGCTGCTATGAGAGGAAACAGTCAGTTTCCGCACCCCCGTGGACATATAATTAGCAATAATTGGGGCGGCAGGGTAGCCTAGTGGTTAGAGCATTGGACTAGTAACCGAAAGGTTGCAAGTTCAAATCCCCGAGCTGACAAGGTACAAAATCTGTTGTTCTGCCCCTGAACAGGCAGTAAACCCACTGTTCCTAGGCCGTCATTGAAAATAAGAATTTGTTCTTAACTGACTTGCCTGGTTAAATAGGTAAGGTAAAACATTTTTTTTTTTTTTTTTAAAAACATCTCCATAAAAATCTGTCAGTTTAAGATAGAGATATCTGTTTTGCATTGGATGCATCTCAATCGCTCACTTCAGCTGACGGTCACACTTCCACATCTGCGGTGAAAGGTGACAGAGCGGTGTTTGTTATGACCCCTCTATGGAAAGGTGACAGAGCTAGAGTGGTGTTTGTTATGACCCCTCTATGGAAAGGTGACAGAGCTAGAGTGGTGTTTGTTATGACCCCTCTATGGAAAGGTGACAGAGCTAGAGTGGTGTTTGTTATGACCCCCTCTATGGAAAGGTGACCGAGCTAGAGCGGTGTTTGTTATGACCCCTCTATGGAAAGGTGACAGAGCTAGAGTGGTGTTTGTTATGACCCCCTCTATGGAAAGGTGACCGAGCTAGAGCGGTGTTTGTTATGACCCCTCTATGGAAAGGTGACAGAGCTAGAGTGGTGTTTGTTATGACCCCCTCTATGGAAAAGTGACAGAGCTAGAGTGGTGTTTGTTATGACCCCTCTATGGAAAGGTGACAGAGCTAGAGTGGTGTTTGTTATGACCCCCTCTATGGAAAGGTGACCGAGCTAGAGTGGTGTTTGTTATGACCCCTCTATGGAAAGGTGACAGAGCTAGAGTGGTGTTTGTTATGACCCCTCTATGGAAAAGTGACAGAGCTAGAGTGGTGTTTGTTATGACCCCTCTATGGAAAAGTGACAGAGCTAGAGCGGTGTTTGTTATGACCCCTCTATGGAAAGGTGACAGAGCTAGAGCGGTGTTTGTTATGACCCCTCTATGGAAAGGTGACAGAGCTAGAGTGGTGTTTGTTATGACCCCTCTATGGAAAAGTGACAGAGCTAGAGTGGTGTTTGTTATGACCCCTCTATGGAAAGGTGACAGAGCTAGAGCGGTGTTTGTTATGACCCCTCTATGGAAAGGTGACAGAGCTAGAGTGGTGTTTGTTATGATCCCTCTATGGAAAGGTGACAGAGCTAGAGTGGTGTTTGTTATGACCCCCTCTATGGAAAAGTGACCGAGCTAGAGTGGTGTTTGTTATGACCCCTCTATGGAAAGGTGACAGAGCTAGAGTGGTGTTTGTTATGACCCCTCTATGGAAAAGTGACAGAGCTAGAGTGGTGTTTGTTATGACCCCTCTATGGAAAAGTGACAGAGCTAGAGTGGTGTTTGTTATGACCCCTCTATGGAAAGGTGACAGAGCTAGAGCGGTGTTTGTTATGACCCCTCTATGGAAAGGTGACAGAGCTAGAGTGGTGTTTGTTATGACCCCTCTATGGAAAGGTGACAGAGCTAGAGCGGTGTTTGTTATGACCCCCTCTATGGAAAGGTGACAGAGCTAGAGTGGTGTTTGTTATGACCCCTCTATGGAAAGGTGACAGAGCTAGAGTGGTGTTTGTTATGACCCCTCTATGGAAAGGTGACCGAGCTAGAGCGGTGTTTGTTATGAAAGGTGAGACTCTCACAAGCACGTTCATGTCGGTTGTTTTGCTCTAGACATGTCTGAAGATCCTCGGTACCAGTTCAAAAACAATGAATGGAAGTATATATGGAGACTGTTTAGTGCCAAAAATAAGGAGTTAAACACAGCAAAAACAACAACAATCCTGATCTTTCTAATATCTCTCAGATAAAGGACAGACACTTCAGAACAAACTTTGTTTATATTTTTTTTTGGGGGGGGGAGGTTACTATCTGGTCCATGTAGTGAATCTGTTATTCAAAATGTTTGTATGGGATAAAAGCAGTAAGGCCAAATTAAAATGATCCCCCCCAAAATTGCAATTATTATTATTATTATTATTTTTCACTTCAAGAGGTCTTAAAATTCTAAATCAAATACCAAAATGATCCTTGGTATGACTTGGGGCGGCAGGTCGCCTAGCGTTAGTATTACCTCATTCTAAAATTGATTCAATTGTTTTTTTCTCCCCCTCAATACCCCCAAACGACAAAGTAAAAAACGGGATTTTGTTTAAAAAAAAATATTTAAAAAATAACTGAAATATCACATTTACCTTCAGTTAGTATTCATACCCTTTACTCAGTACTTTGTTGAAGCACCTTTGGAAGCAATTATAGCCTTGAGTCTTGGTATGACGCCACAAGCTTGGCACACCTGTATTTGGGGAGATTCTCCCATTCTTCTCTGCAGATCCCCTCAAGCTCTGTCAGGTTGGATGGGGAGCGTCGCTGCACAGCTATTTTCAGGTCACTCCAGAGATGTTCGATAGGGTTCAAGTCCGGCCACTGGCTGGGCCACTCAAGGACATTCAGAGAATTGTCCCAAAGCCACTCCTGCATTGTCTTAGCTGTGTGCTAAGGATCATTGCCCTGTTGGAAGGTGAACCCACGCCCCAGTCTGAGGTCATGAGCGCTCTGGAGCAGGTTTTCATCAGGGATCTCGCTGTACTTTACTCCGTTCATCTTTCCCTCGATCCTTAATAGTCTCCCAGTCCCATCTGCTGAAAAACATTACCACGGGGGCCTCCCTAGTGGCACAGTGGTCTAAGGCACTGCATCGCAGTGTTAGCTGAGCCACTAGAGATTCTGGGTTCAGGCTCTGTCGAAGCCGGCCTGTGACTGGGAGACCCTTGGGGCGGCGCAGGGATGTCCTTGTCCCATTACGTACTAGCGATTCCTCTGGCTGGCTTCCGGGATAAGTGGGCATTGTGTCAAGAAGCAGTGAGGCTTGGTTGGGTTGTGTTTCGCAGGGCGTCCATCTCTAGGAAGAGTCTTGGTGGTCCCAAACTTCTTACAATTGGCCACTGTGTCCTTGAGGAACTTCAGTGCTGCAGACATGTTTTGGTACCCTTTCCCAGAATGGTGCCTCGACACAATCCTGTCTCGGAGGTCTACGGCTAATTCCTTCAACCTCATGGCTTGGTTTTTTCTCTGACATGCAGTGTCAACTGTGGGACCTTATATAGACAGGTGTGTGCTCCTTTCCAAATCATGAATTTACCACAGATGGACTACAATCAAGTTGTACAAACACCTCAAGCATGATCAATGGAAACAGGATGCACCTGAGCTCAATTTCGAGTCTCATAGCAAAGGGTCTGAATACTTATGTAAATAAGTAAAAACAAATATCTGGGGTGTTGTGTGTAGATTGATGTGGGAAAAATGCTAATCCATTTTAGAATGAGGCTGAAACGTAAGAAAATGTGGAAAAAGTGAAGGGGTCTGAATACTTTCACTGTATATATCTCCCCCGGTTTAGACAAGGCTTAGACTGTAATGAGTTAACCGTGCTGCTATGAGAGGAAATAGTCAGTAACCCAGTTAGTTAACCTCTGCTTCTATCTGAGTAAACAGTCAGTTAGTTAACCTCTGCTGCTATATTGACTGAGGTAGCGAGAGGAAAGAGAGTCAGTTCAAATAGTGATTGAGGTGAGTTTCAGTATAAAGCTTATCAAAAGTCTGTTAAATGACCAAATTATATATTGGGTTGTGAGGGCGGAAGGTTGTGAGGGGGGTAGGTAGGGAGGGCGGGAGGTAGTGAGGGCAGGTAGGTGGTGAAGGGGGTAGGTGGTGAAGGGGGTAGGTGGTGAAGGGGGCGGTAGGTGGTGAAGGGGGCGGTAGGTGTTGAAGGGGGCGGTAGGTGGTGAAGGGCGGTAGGTGGTGAGGGCGGTAGGTGGTTGGTAGTGAGGGTGGTTGGTTGGTAGTGAGGGTGGTTGGTTGGTAGTGAGGGTGGGTGGTTGGTAGTGAGGGTGGGTGGTTGGTAGTGAGGGTGGGTGGTTGGTAGTGAGGGTGGTTGGTTGGTAGTGAGGGTGGTTGGTTGGTAGTGAGGGTGGTTGGTAGGTAGTGAGGGTGGTTGGTAGTGGGGGTGGGTGGTTGGTAGTGAGGGTGGGTGGTTGGTAGTGAGGGTGGGTGGTTGGTAGTGAGGGTGGGTGGTTGGTAGTGAGGGTGGTTGGTTGGTAGTGAGGGTGGGTGGTTGGTAGTGAGGGTGGTTGGTTGGTAGTGAGGGTGGGTGGTTGGTTGGTAGTGAGGGTGTTTGGTAGTGAGGGTGGTTGGTAGTGAGGGTGGGTGGGTGGGTGGTTGGTAGTGAGGGTGGTTGGTTGGTAGTGAGGGTGGTTGGTTGGTAGTGAGGGTGGTTGGGTGGTAGTGAGGGAGGGTGGGTGGTTGGTAGTGAGGGTGGTTGGTTGGTAGTGAGGGTGGTTGGTTGGTAGTGAGGGTGTTTGGTAGTGAGGGTGGGTGGGTGGTTGGTAGTGAGGGTGGGTGGTTGGTAGTGAGGGTGGTTGGTTGGTAGTGAGGGTGGTTGGGTGGTAGTGAGGGTGGGTGGTAGTGAGGGTGGTAGGTTGGTAGTGAGGGTGGTAGGTTGGTAGTGAGGGTGGGTGGTTGGTAGTGAAGGGTGGGTGGTTGGTAGTGAGGGTGGGTGGTTGGTAGTGAGGGTGGTTGGTTGGTAGTGAGGGTGGTTGGTTGGTAGTGAGGGTGGTTGGTTGGTAGTGAGGGTGGTTGGTTGGTAGTGAGGGTGGTTGGTTGGTAGTGAGGGTGGTTGGTTGGTAGTGAGGGTGGGTGGTTGGTAGTGAGGGTGGGTGGGGGTGGTAGGTAGTGAGGGTGGGTGGGTGGTAGGTAGTGAGGGTGGTTGGTTGGTAGTGAGGGTGGTTGGTTGGTAGTGAGGGTGGGTGGGTGGTTGGTAGTGAGGGTGGGTGGGTGGTTGGTAGTGAGGGTGGGTGGTTGGTAGTGAGGGTGGTCGGTTGGTAGTGAGGGTGGTCGGTTGGTAGTGAGGGTGGTCGGTTGGTAGTGAGGGTGGTCGGTTGGTAGTGAGGGTGGGTGGTAGGTGGTGAAGGGGGTAGGTGGTGAGGGCGGGTGGTAGTGAGAGTGGTTGGTTGGTAGTGAGGGTGGTTGGTTGGTAGTGAGGGTGGGTGGTTGGTAGTGAGGGTGGGTGGTTGGTAGTGAGGGTGGGTGGTTGGTAGTGAGGGTGGGTGGTAGGTAGTGAGGGTGGGTGGTAGGTGAGGGTGGGTGGGTGGTAGTGAGGGTGGTTGGTAGTGAGGGTGGGTAGGTGGTAGTGAGGGTGGTTGGTAGTGAGGGTGGGTGGTAGTGAGGGTGGTTGGTTGGTAGGTTGGTTGGTAGTGAGGGTGGTTGGTGGTAGTGAGGGTGGTTGGTTGGGGTGGGTGGTAGGGGGTGGTTGGTTGGTAGTGAGGGTGGGTGGGTGGTTGGTAGTGAGGGTGGGTGGGTGGTTGGTAGTGAGGGTGGGTGGTTGGTAGGGTGGGGGTGGTTGGTAGTGAGGGTGGGTGGGTGGTTGGTAGTGAGGGTGGTTGGTAGTGAGGGTGGGTGGTTGGTAGTGAGGGTGGGTGGTTGGGGTGGTTGGTAGTGAGGGTGGGTGGTAGGTGGTGAAGGGGGTGGTAGGTGGTGAAGGGGGTAGGTGGTGAAGGGGTAGGTGGTGAGGGCGGTAGGTGGTGAGGGCGGTAGGTGGTGAGGGCGGTAGGTGGTGAGGGCGGGTGGTTGGTAGTGAGGGTGGGTGGTTGGTAGTGAGGGTGGGTGGTTGGTAGTGAGGGTGGGTGGTTGGTAGTGAGGGTGGGTGGTTGGTAGTGAGGGTGGGTGGTTGGTAGTGAGGGTGGGTGGTAGTGAGGGTGGTGGTAGTGAGGGTGGTTGGTAGTGAGGGTGGGTGGTAGTGAGGGTGGTTGGTAGTGAGGGTGGTTGGTAGTGAGGGTATCCTGTACTTACTTCCTCCACGGATCTTGATAACCAGGCTACCGTTGAGCACAGTGCATCCTCTAAGAGCCTGGGCTGCTGTCACAGAGTCTACGATCTTCACCCCCGAACACATCTTAGGACATAGGCCCGCGCACGGAGTACAGTTCAACCTGCAGAGAGGGAAACACACACCAGTTACAGAACACTGTCACACACTTTACACATGGCAGCGTCACCTCACAATATGCTAGCTAATAAGGAACTGTTATTTCATCCAAGCAAAGGAATTCTATAACTGTTAGTCTGTGTGATTCAAATCAGTGCTGTCAAAGTTTGAGATAATCCTCACGAGAAGCCCGACCGGTTTGTTCTTACATCCCCACGTCACTTCCTTATCCAACAGGTGAACAACGTCGCCGGAACAGGAACACTTTCTCTTGTCACCTCTAAATCAAACCGCCTTGAATGTTTGTGTCAGCCCTATCTCACAGGAATGGAACGGGGTGGAAGGACCGTGGCACTGGGACGAGTTGGCCCCTTTCCGGCTCTTCTGAAAATACAGAATTTTACAAGAGGAGTGGACAAAAGTGTTGAAAAGAGGTTGAACTACACATCATGACCAAAAGTATGTGGACACCTGCTCGTCTAACATCTCATTAATATGGAGCTGGTCCCCCCCTTTGCTGCAATAACAGCCTCCACACTTCTGGGAAGGCTTTCCATTAGATGGTGGAACATTGCTGTGGGGACTTGCTTCCATTCAGCCACAAGAGCATTACGGAGGTCGGGCACTGATATCGGACAATTAGTCCTGGCTCGCAGTCGGCGTTTCAATTTATCCCAAAGGTGTTCGATGGGGTTGAGGTCAGGGCTCTGTGCAGGCCAGTTAAGTTCTTCCACACCAATCTCAGCAAGCCATTTCTGTATGGACCTCACTTTGTGCACACGGGGCATTGTCATGCTGAAACAGGAAAGGACCTTCCCCAAACTGTTGCCACTGCACAATAACAGCAAGTCAATAACTGACTTGTTGGAAAGGTGGCATCGAATGACAGTGCCACATTGAAAGTCACTGAGGTCTTCAGTAAGGCCATTCTACTGCCAATGTTTGTCTATGGAGATTGCATGGCGGTGTGCTTGATTTTATACACCGGTCAGTAACGGGTGTGGCCCGAAATAGCCTAATCCACGAATTAGAAGAAGTGTCCACACACACACACACACACACACACACACACACACACACACACACACACACACACACACACACACACACACACACACACACACACACACACACACACACACACACACACACACACACACACACATACATACATACATACATACATACTCTGTCTACAAGATAACAGTCTGGAGTCCAAGATTTGGCCTTATATACACTGGAGCCAGGAGTCTACCAATGGTGAAATACTTAAATTGTAACGAAAAACCGTTGTGTAGTAATAAAGTAACAATATTATACTACAACTATACAAGTAAATCTGTGTATTATATTATATATACACACTAATACATGACTATATGTTATCAGTACACTTGATTCAAAGTATTTTCTAGATATTGGAGTCAAATTCGAGTCAAAGTGTGTGGTGTCAGGGATTCCTGTCTGCTTGTACACCCAGAGGTAGGGCTTTTGGGGTGACCGTATCACCGCCACACTAACAGTCATGAGTGCAGTAAAATTCCAAGGCAACGGTCACGGTAATCTCCTTTTTATGCACTCTGGACATGCGTTGGTAGTACCCAACTCGCTAATGATCATCAGGTCCGAATGGCCTGGTCCTCAGGGCTCTATTGTCCCCCTTACCACTCTGGCATCAACGCAATGGAAAATCACATTAAACACTTATCATCAAAACAGTATGGTGCTTTAAATGAATTTTTTTTTTTTTTAAACTCACCACACTGTGATTGATCAATTTTGAAGAAATAAGTTCAACGGGTTCAATGGAGAGCCCATGGCATACAGAGAACTGGGTAGCTGCAGGAACAGGGTTGGAGAGCCCATGGCATACAGAGAACTGGGTAGCTGCAGGAACAGGGTTGGAGGGCCCATGGCATACAGAGAACTGGGTAGCTGCAGGAACAGGGTTGGAGGGCCCATGGCATACAGAGAACTGGGTAGCTGCAGGAACAGGGTTGGAGAGCCCATGGCATACAGAGAACTGGGTAGCTGCAGGAACAGGGTTGGAGAGCCCATGGCATACAGAGAACTGGGTAGCTGCAGGAACAGGGTTGGAGAGCCCATGGCATACAGAGAACTGGGTAGCTGCAGGAACAGGGGAACAGGGTTGGAGGGCCCATGGCATACAGAGAACTGGGTAGCTGCAGGAACAGGGTTGGCATACAGGCCCATGGCATACAGAGAACTGGGTAGCTGCAGGAACAGGGTTGGAGGCCCATGGCATACAGAGAACTGGGTAGCTGCAGGAACAGGGTTGGAGGGCCCATGGCATACAGAGAACTGGCTGCAGGAACAGGGTTGGAGAGCCCATGGCATACAGTAGCTGCAGGAACAGGGTTGGAGGGCCCATGGCATACAGAGAACTGGGTAGCTGCAGGAACAGGGTTGGAGGGCCCATGGCATACAGAGAACTGGGTAGCTGCAGGAACAGGGTTGGAGGGCCCATGGCATACAGAGAACTGGGTAGCTGCAGGAACAGGGTTGCAGGAGGGCCCATGGCATACAGAGAACTGGGTAGCTGCAGGAACAGGGTTGGAGGAACTGCCCATGGCATACAGAGAACTGGGTAGCTGCAGGAACAGGGTTGGAGGGGCCCATGGCATACAGAGAACTGGGTAGCTGCAGGAACAGGGTTGGAGGGCCCATGGCATACAGAGAACTGGGTAGCTGCAGGAACAGGGTTGGAGGGCCCATGGCATACAGAGAACTGGGTAGCTGCAGGAACAGGGTTGGAGGGCCCATGGCATACAGAGAACTGGGTAGCTGCAGGAACAGGGTTGGAGGGCCCATGCACGCTCCTGAAACAGTGGTTGACGTGTGGGCTTGCAATAACCGTCGTAGCCTACGAGGCATGAGTGAAAAAAACTAACCAGTAGCCTCCATTCGCTATTCCCGAGTGCATAAGGATGACAGGTCTTTAACCCCCTGCATCCTGTTTCCTGTTCCTGACCATTTGATAAAACGGCTCAGTCTAAATCTAAATAAAGTGTTACATGTTTTAGTAAAGACAATATGAAATAGTCTGATGGGTGAAAATATGATCACTTGATGAGAGAACAGCGTGTGCAGACAGAGAACAAGGTTGTTTTTCTTGGACAACTTTCTCAAATCATCAATATTCTATAGTCGCCTCATGCAGCCCATATGTGTTTTGATTTGTAAGACATTCTAAAGTTGCCAAATAACTCTAAAATCTACCTCATAGGACCCATTTCAAATGATCACTTTTACTCTCAACATAACCACTTCATTTGAACATTTGCTCCAGAATAGGAAAAAATATATAATTTCTATTTTATTCAGCTAAGTTCAATTGTATTCTTCTTACTATAAAATCATAATATAAAATACTGTCAGGGGACTTAAAAGCATATATTGTCTGCTAAATGAACAAGCCTAAAAGCATGAAGCCAAATAACACACTGTAGGGCCAACTCATATTCCATTCTTCTGAAATACATGTTCTTCAAATCATGTTTCTTTAGACCTGCCTAAAACAATACATTGATTTATTATATATATATACTTTTTTAAGATTGTAGATGTTCCAAAGGCGATGCATTAAGTGGCTTGTACGCGTGGAGGCCAGGAAATGCTGTGTTTATGGTAATCAACGGTCAATTACCGCGAGGCGCTTTTCTTTTTTACATGACAATAACCGGATGACAAAATGTCATGAACGCCACAGCCCTACCCAGAGGAACTTATTATTCATTTAAAGGAAACAAGTCCTCCAGACAGACCAAGCAGCTTTGGAGACGGCGCCTCAGCTCATTGATCAGGTCTGAAAGAGTCTTTCACCAGGACGACACGCAGCAATGTGGATCACCTGTTGCTAGGGAACGCCAACTACAGTCCCAACTGTCTGTGAATGGAGTTTTATTCACAACAACAAACGTAAACATAGAAATAAAAACAAAAGAGATTATACTTTTATGGGTCTGATTCCTTTGAAGCCATGGAATAACAACAGGGGATTAGACTATCAGTTTCTACAGTAAGATCCCCAAGTACAGTAAACCCAATTAGGAGAATAATTCCTTCTGATGTTTAACTACTATCAAACAACACCTTGAAATAGAATGAAACATATTGAATGAGTGCAGATCCAGGGATTTGTATAATTCTCTAAATGAATTTGATAATACATTAAATGAAGCCAAAGGCTTATGGGGGAATTAGATTATGTAATCGCCCTCATCTGCAGTAGCTTGCTGGGGGACCCGGGAGACTCTCTCCTGCCTCGTTAGTTTAGAGTTGTAACACACAGTCAACACAACATGGCTGGAGTACTAACCTCCTGTCCTACCGCTCCACAAGTACAGTAAACCCAATTATGAGAATAATTCCTTCTGATGTTTAACTACTATCATACAACACCTTGAAATAGAATTTAAAATATTGAATAAGTGCAGATCCAGGGTCTGTGTCTCTGTGTGTGTGTCTCTGTGTCTGGTGTCTCCATCTCAAACAAAGGACAGAGAAAGACAGGAAGCGAGTGAAAATCAGAGAAAGGCAAGTGAGAAGGACAGAGAGAGAGGGAACAACAAAGAGAGTGTGTACGAAAGGGAGAGAGACAGGAAGCGAGTGAAAAGGACAGAGAGAGAGGAAGCGAGTGAGAAGGACAGAGAGAGAGGAAGCGAGTGAGAAGGACAGAGAGAGGAAATGGAATGAAAACAAATTGAATGGGAGAGAGACAGGAAGCGAGTGAGAAGGACAGAGAGACAGGAAGCGAGTGAGAAGGACAGAGAGAGAGGAAGCGAGTGAGAGAACAACAAAGGGAGTGTGTACGAAAGGGAGAGAGACAGGAAGCAAGTGAGAGAGAACCACAAAGGGAGTGTGTACGAAAGGGAGAGTGAGTGACAAGAAAAAACAAAAGGGAAATGGAATGAAAAATATTGAATGAGTGCAGATCCAGGGTCTCTCTCTCTCTCTCTGAGAAACAAAGGACAGAGAGAGACAAGAAGCGAGTGAGAAGGGGAGAGAGACAAGAAGCGAGTGAGAAGGGGAGAGAGACAAGAAGCGAGTGAGAAGGGGAGAGAGACAAGAAGGGAGTGTGTAAGAAGGGGAGAGAGACAGGAAGGGAGTGTGTAAGAAGGGGAGAGAGACAGGAAGGGAGTGTGTAAGAAGGGGAGAGAGACAGGAAGGGAGTGTGTAAGAAGGGGAGAGAGACAGGAAGGGAGTGTGTAAGAAGGGGAGAGAGACAGGAAGGGAGTGTGTAAGAAGGGGAGAGAGACAGGAAGGGAGTGTGTAAGAAGGGGAGAGAGACAGGAAGGGAGTGTGTAAGAAGGGGAGTGAGACAGGAAGGGAGTGTGTAAGAAGGGGAGTGAGTGAGTGTGAGAGAAACGGAACGAGAGAGGGGAAGTGGTTGTGCAGTGGAAGTGTTTATGTGGTAGGGCTCAGTGAGTGTCTTCCTGCCATCTCCTCTGATACAAAGAGCTGATCTGCCAGCTCTGATAGCGTTGCCTTTCAGGAATTCATTCACAAAAACAGCCGCCGCAGAGCATTCAGAGACTCTCCAGTTCATTCACAAATAAGCATTAGTTTTTTTGTTTGTTGATGAGTGTCAAAATAAAGGAAAAAAATGGCCAGAGAAAGACAGGAAGCGAGAGAGGAGGACAGGAAGCGAGAGAGATGGGGGGAGAGCAAGAAAGGGAGTGTGTACGAAAGGAAGTGGGAGAGAAATGGGGAGAAAGAGAGGAAGTGGTTGTGCAGTGGAAGTGTTTATGTGGTAGGGCTCAGTGAGTGTCTTCCTGCCTTCTCCTCTGATACAGAGAGCTGATCTGCCGAGCTCTGATAGCGTTGCCTTTCAGGAATTCATTCACAAAAACAGCCGCCGCAGAGCATCCAGGGACAGAGTAAAAAGGGACTTTGCCAGTTCATTCACAAATGAGTACTCGTTTAAAAAAAAATGTTATCCCCCTCAAAAAGAACATAATCCCGCTTCCAGTCTTGGCATCCCCTCCACATGTACGGTATCTGTTTTAGACATGAACTAAAAGGCCTTGTCCACCCACGCTCTAGTCTACAGCGCTCAACCCTCAGTGTCACACTATTTAAGGCCTCCAGCTCACCGTTAGTTGCTCATGTGGAAACAAATGGGAAGAAATGGAGGGAGAGAAAGAGACCGGGAGAGAGGGTAAGGAACCGGGGTGAGAGGGGAGGCGGTGCGGGTTGTAGGGGGAGGCTGAGAGGAGACGTGGGTGTTGTAGGGGGAGGCTGAGGGGGAGGCGGTGGGGTGTTGTAGGGGGGGTTGAGGAGAGACGGTGGGTGTTGTAGGGGGAGGTTGAGGGGAGACGGTGGGTGTTGTAGGGGGGTTGAGGGGAGACGGTGGGTGTTGTGGGGGGAGGTTGAGGGGAGACGGTGGGTGTTGTAGGGGGGCGAGGGGAGACGGTGGGTGTTGTAGGGGGAGGTTGAGGGGAGACGGTGGGTGTTGTAGGGGGAGGTTGAGGGGAGACGGTGGGTGTTGTAGGGGGGCCGAGAGGGGAGACGGTGGGTGTTGTAGGGGAGGTTGAGTGGAGATGGTGGGTGTTGTAGGGGGCGAGGTGGAGACGGTGAGGGTTGAGGGGAGACGGTGGGTGTTGTAGGGGAGGTTGAGGGGAGACGGTGGGTGTTGTAGGGGAGGTTGAGGGGAGACGGTGGGTGTTGTAGGGGAGGTTGAGGGGAGACGGTGGGTGTTGTAGGGGAGGTTGAGGGAGACGGTGGGTGTTGTAGGGGAGGTTGAGGGAGAGAGAGGGGAGACGGTGGGTGTTGTAGGGGGAGGTTGAGGGGAGACGGTGTGTGTTGTGGGGGGGAGGTTGAGGGGAGACGGTGGGTGTTGTATTATAAAACAAGACTTATTACTGCATGACTGACAGACAAACTAACTTCCTCAGGCAGACCATTCCGAGAGGTGGCTTCCGCGAGAAAAACAAGTGAATTACGTCAAAACATAAACACACCCAGGAGGGAGCGACGGGTAAGAGAGGGAGAGTTTCAGAAATTCAAATCAGGCTTCCAAAACTCAACAACGAGGAAGACGATGGGATCAAACAGCCCCCTTAACAGTCAACCAAGGCTGGTAAATCCCTGGATCATTGTTATTCTGACTTCCGCGACGCATATAAGGCCCTCCCCCGCCCTCCTTTCAGAAAAGCTGACCACAACTCCATTTTGTTGCTCCCAGTCTAAAGACAGAGACTAAAACAGGAAGCTCCCGTGCTCAGGTCTGTTCAACGCTGGTCCTACCAATCTGATTACACGCTTCAAGACTGCTTCGATCACGTGGATTGGGATATGTTCTGCATTGCGTCCAACAACAACATTGACGAATACGCTGATTCGGTGAGCGAGTTCATCAAGTGCATCGGTAATGTCGTACCCACAGCAACTATTAAAACATTCCCAAACCAGAAACCGTGGATTGATGGCAGCATTCGCACAAAACTGAAAGCACGAACCACTGACTTTAACCAGGGCAAGGTGACCGGAAACATGACCGAATACAAACAGTGTAGCTATTCCCTCCGCAAGGCAATCAAACAAGCTAAGCGTCAGTATAGAGACAAAGTAGAGTCGCAATTCAACGGCTCAGACACAAGAGGAATGTGGCAGGGTCTACAGTCAATCACAGATTACAAAAAGAAAACCAGCCCCGTCGCAGACCAGGATGTCTTGCTCCCAGACAGACTAAACAACTTTGCTCGCTTTGAGGACAATACAGTGCCACTGACACGGCCCGCTACCAAAACCTGCAGACTCTCCTTCACTGCAGCCGGCGTGAGTAAAACATTTAAACGTGTTAACCCTCGCAAAGCTGCAGGCCCAGACGGCATCCCCAGCCGCGTCCTCAGGGAATGCGCAGACCAGCTGGCTGGTGTGTTTATGGACATATTCAATCAATCCTTATCCTAGTCTGCTGTCCCCACATGCTTCAAGAGGGCCACCATTGTTCCTGTTCCCAAGAAAGCTAAGTTAACTGAGCGAAACGACTACCACCCCAAGCTAAGGTAACTGAGCAAAACGACTACCACCCCTTAGCACTCACTTCCTCACTTAAAGGACCATATCACCTCCAGCCTACCTGACACCCTAGACCCACTCCAATTTGCTTACCGCCCCAATAGGTCCACAGACAACACAATCGCAACCACACTGCCCTAAACCAGCTGGACAAGAGGAAGACCTATGTGAGAATGCTGTTCATCGACTACAGCTCAGCATTTAACAACATAGTACCCTCCAAACTCGTCATCAAGCTCGAGACACTGGGTCTCGACTCCGCCCTGTGCAACTGGGTACGGGACTTCCTAACGGGCCGCCCCCAGGTGTTGAGGGTAGGTAACAACATCTCCACACCGCTGATCCTCAACACTGGGGCCCCACAAGGGTGCGTTCTGAGCCCTCTCCTGTACTCCCTGTTCACCCACGACTGCGTGGCCATGCACGCCTCCAAATCAATCATCAAGTTTGGGGACGACACTACAGTGGTAGGCTTGATTACCAACAGGGAGGAGGTGAGGGCCCTCGGAGTGTGGTGTCAGGAAAATAACCTCACACTCAACATCAACAAAACAAAAGAGATGATTTGAAACAGCAGATGGAGCACAGCAGATCAGGAAACAGCAGAGGGAGCACCCCCCTATCCACATCGACGGGACAGTAGTGGAGAGGGTAGTACGTTCTAAGTTCCTCGGCGTACACATCACAGATAAAACTGAATTGGTCCACCCACACAGACAGCGTGGTGAAGGCGGCGCAGCAGCGCCTCTTCAACCTCAGGAGGCTGAAGAGATTTGTCACCAAAAGCACTCACTAACTTCTACAGATGCACAATCGAGAGCATCCTGTCGGGCTGTATCACCGCCTGGTACGGCTACTGCTCCGCCCACAACCGTAAGGCTCTCCAGAGGGTAGTGAGGTCTGCAAGACGCATCACCGGGGGCAAACTACCTGCCCTCCAGGACACCTACACCACCCGATGTTACAGGAAGGCCATAAAGATCATCAAGGACAACAACCACCTGAGCCACTGCCTGTTCACCCCGCTATCATCCAGAAGGCGAGGTCAGTACAGGTGCATCAAAGCAGGGACCGAGAGACTGAAAAACAGCTTCTATCTCAAGGCCATCAGACTGTTAAACAGCCACCACTAACATTGAGTGGCTGCTGCCAACACACTGACTCAACTCCAGTCACTTTAATAATGGAATATTTATGTAAAAAATGTATCACTGGCCACTTTAAACAATGCCACTTAATATAATGTTTACATACCATACATTACTCATCTCATATGTATATACTGTACTCGATACCATCTACTGCATCTTGCCTATGCCGTTCTGTACCATCACACATTCATATATCTTTATGTACATATTCTTTATCCCTTTACACTTGTGTGTATAGGATAGTTGTTGTGGAATTGTTAGCTAGATTACTCGTTGGTTATTACTGCATTGTCGGAACTAGAAGCACAAGCATTTCGCTACACTCGCATTAACATCTGCTAACCATGTGGATGTGACAATTTGATTTGATTTGAGTCCACCGCTGGCAGACAAAGCAGACTATTGTTCCCATGAGGCGCTAGTTTAGCAGCATGGATTACCGTTCTCTGGCAACCTAATTCTGTTTATGAGAGTGTTAATATTCCCAGCATCTGAAGCCTGTACAGAGTGCAGTGCCTACAGCAAGTCAACACCTCCCTTGGATTTCTTCACATTATATATATATATATATAAAAAATATAAAAATATATATATATAAAAAATATTTAAAAAAAAAAACAACAACAAAAAAAAAAAATATATATATATATATAAAAAATTATAATAATAAAAAAAATATTAAAAAAAATAGATATATATAGATAAAGTATTCACCCCATGTTAGAAACACCTTTGGCAGCAAATGCAGCTGTGAGTCACATAAAAGCTTTGCACACCTGTATTGCGCATTATTTGCCCCCTATTCTTTAAAAAATCCTTCAAGCTCTGTCTAGGTGTTGGGGATCATGGCCAAATGGCAACTTTCGAGTTTTGCAATAGATTTTCAAGCAGATTCAAGTCAAAACTGTAACTTGGCCACTCGGGAACATTCACCGTCTTCTTGGTAAGCAACTCCAGTGTAGATTCTTTGGACACAGTGTTAACAAACCTCCAAACGAGCTTCAATGCCATACAACCGCCCGACTAGCATCACTACTCTGGACGGTTCTGACTTAAAATATGTGAACAACTCCAAATACCTAGGTGTCTGGTTAGACTGTAAACTCTCCTTCAAGACTCACATTAAGCATCTCCCATCCAAAATTAAATCTAGAATCGGCTTCCTATTTCGCAGCCTTCACTCACGCCACTAAACTTACCCTAGTAAAACTGACTATCCTACCGATCCTCGACTTCGGCGATGTCATCTACAAAATAGCTTCCAATACTCTACTCAGCAAACTGGATGCAGTTTATCACAGTGCCATCCGTTTTGTTACTAAAGCACCTTATACCACCCACCACTGTGACCTGTATGCTCTAGTCGGCTGGCCCTCGCTACAAATTCGTCGCCAGACCCACTGGCTCCAGGTCATCTACAAGTCCATGCTAGGTAAAGCTCCGCCTTAGCTCAGTTCACTGGTCACGATGGCAACACCCACCCGTAGCACGCGCTCCAGCAGGTGTATCTCACTGATCATCCCTAAAGCCAACACCTCATTTGGCCACCTTTCATTCCAGTTCTCTGCTGCCTGTGACTGGAACGAATTGCAAAAATCTCTGAAGTTGGAGACTTTTATCTCCCTCACCAACTTCAAACATCTGCTATCTGAGCAGCTAACCGATCGCTGCAGCTGTACATAGTCTATCGGTAAATAGCCCACCCAATTTTACCTACCTCATCCCCATACTGTTTTTATTTATTTACTTTTCTGCTCTTTTGCACACCAGTATCTCTACCTGCACATGTTCATCTGATCATTTATCACTCCAGTGTTATTCTGCAAAATTGTAATTATTCGCCTACCTCCTCATGCCTTTTGCACAATGTATATAGACTATTTTTTTCCTACTGTGTTATTGACTTGTTTATTGTATACTCCATGTGTAACTCTGTGTTGTCTGTTCACACTGCTATGCTTTATCTTGGCCAGGTCGCAGTTGTAAATGAGAACTTGTTCTCAACTGGCCTACCTGGTTAAATAAAGGTGAAATAAATAAATAAAATTAATAACGTACTGTTCTGAGATCTGACTGAAAGAAGCCTCTGTGCTTCCTAGAACCTTACCTTAGTTTATCCTGTGCTTCCTTGAACCGTACCTTAGTTTATCCTGTGTTTGTCCTGGAACAGCATTGGCAGGGTTTTATGTAAGGTACGGGTAGGGCTGTGACGGTCATGGGATTTTGGGTGAAATCATGGGTGAAATAAAATAAAATAATAAATAGCCAGTGTGTGCTAACCCCCCTCCTGTTTGTGCTAGCCAGCATGTGCTAGCCATCATGTGCTAGCCATTGTGTGCTAACCCCTCTCCTGTTTGTGCTAGCCAGCATGTGCTTGCCATCATGTGCTAGCCAGTGTGTGCTAGCCAGTGTGTGCTAGCCCCCCTCCTGTATGTGCTAGCCAGTGTGTGCTAACCCCCCTCCTGTATGTGCTAAAAAGCACCTTGACCCCTCCTCACACACCCAAAAGTTTAGATGCCACTGACCCACAACAGTAGTTGAGAATCAGAGTTTGGCCTGGGGTCACGGTACACTGGATGAGCTATGTCACCTAGTTCCTTTCATATTGAACTAAATGCTGCTAAATTAGAGGTTACATTTTATTAAAAGGTTCTAATACTTTACAACAATCTGACAAAATCAGCTTGGTTTTCCACTGACTTTAAATTTGGCCCAGTGGAAAAACTCTATAATGATCAGGGAAAGATTATTATTTATTTTTTTCCTCACGTGGAAAATCATAAATATATAAATTAACTTTTAGAAAGAAAGAAAGAATAAATGTTAAAGTAGTTGTATTGCAGAAAACACATACACTCTCTGATCCATTCTCATTGTGACCTTAAACTGATAGGAAAAACACCACTTCCTGGGGCCTGCCTTGTCCTGAGCCTCATGGGAAAATCATTTAGGATGCAGGTTTTAAAAAAGAGAGTTTGTGTTGGGCTGCAGCCCTGAAAACCTCTGCACTTTGCAGACTGACTTGGGGCCACTGCAGTGCCTTCTGTGTTTCAAGGAAAGATGAGCAAATTCTTATTTTGTGCTTGTTGTCATGGATATTAAAAGGTGGAAAGGCGGAACGAATGCCAGGAAATGTCTAGAAAGCAGAGCAGCCTAGCAGCTGTGCTGACGGTTGGCGAAGAGAGAACGAGAGATAGGATTGCACAGGAATTCCTCTGTCATTTACATGACATTTTAGTCATTTAGCAGACGCTCTTATCCAATTCCTTACAGGAGTAATTAGGGTTAGTTGCCTCGCTCAAGTGTACATCGACAGATTTTTCACCAAGTCAGCTTTGGGATTCAAACCAGCAACCTTTCGGTTACTGGCCCGAACGCTCTTAACCGCTAGGCTACTTGCTGCCCCTCATAACTCCTGATGACTGACTTCAAGCCTAGCTCAAGAAAAGATAGCATGTAGCAAGTGTCTCGCCATCCCAGCACTCTCTGCCCAGCCTCCACTCCGGTCACAGCCTCTGCCCAGCCCAGTCATAGCAAGCCGCTTGAGGCTCAGCACCCCGGTCACAGCCCTGTCTGTCTGTGAGGGTGATTTGTGTGTCTGGTTACGGACACTCCCCTCACTCGGCCCAGCAGCGGAGGACTTCAACAGTCCCTGATGTCGTAACGGCTGCAGAATGGAAAATAATTATCTAGCAACTTCCTTCTCCTCATACTGGATGGTATGAGACAATCTCTCTGAGAACGTACTGCACTATGAGCCTGAATCTCTGAGAACGTACTGCACTATGAGCCTGAATCTCTGAGAACGTACTGCACTATGAGCCTGAATCTCTGAGAACGTACTGCACTATGAGCCTGAATCTCTCTGAGAACGTACTGCACTATGAGCCTGAATCTCTCTGAGAACGTACTGCACTATGAGCCTGAATCTCTCTGAGAACGTACTGCACTATGAGCCTGAATCTCTCTGAGAACGTACTGCACTATGAGCCTGAATCTCTGAGAACGTACTGCACTATGAGCCTGAATCTCTCTGAGAACGTACTGAACCTGAATCTCTCTGAGAACTGCACTATGAGCCTGAATCTCTCTGAGAACGTACTGCACTATGAGCCTGAATCTCTGAGAACGTACTGCACTATGAGCCTGAATCTCTCTGAGAACGTACTGCACTATGAGCCTGAATCTTGGAGAACGTACTGCACTATGAGCCTGAATCTCTGAGAACGTACTGCACTATGAGCCTGAATCTCGGAGAACGTACTGCACTATGAGCCTGAATCTCTCTGAGAACGTACTGCACTATGAAACTTTAAGAAATGTCCCTGGGAACAATTTGTGAATCTCTTCCTCATAGCCTGAAGCACCTAATAATCTCAGTTAGTTGGCTAAATGCTGAGGAAAGCCTTCAGCAGTGGTAAAATATCAGGGAAGGGAATGTAAGGTCCCAGGGTGTCCCAGGGGTTGTGGCTCTAGAGAGCTCCTAAGGTTAGGCTTAATAAATTGAGGAATGATGTGGATGAATGTTGAAGTTGGGTCCACAGCAGAGTTGTGGACTTGAGTCACATGACCTGGACTTAAGTCTGAGTCGTTTTCACAAATTTGATGACTTGACATAAAATAAATTGAGACTTGACTTCGACTTGGAGCCTCAAGACTCGGGACACGACTTTAACTTGAGACTGGCGACTTGAAATGATCCAGCCAGGTTAAGTCATGTTTTGTCACTCATTTTGTGGCACACAGTCTACGTGGATTACTCTAGAGACAGTAGCAGCAGAATCGCCATTGCAAAAAAAATAAATAAATACAACTGCAACAGATTGGCGAAGATTGTGAAATGCACACATTGGACGAGCAAACCGTCAATCAACACCAGTCAGGTGAGACAGCGAACAGATTGCTGATTTACTGTACAGCTCTTTTTTTTTAACCTTTATTTAACTAGGCAAGTCAGTTAAGAACAAATTCTTATTTTCAATGACGGCCTAGGAACAGTGGGTTAACTGCCTGTTCAGGGGCAGAATTACAGATTTGTACCTTGTCAGCTCGGGGGTTTGAACTTGCAACCTTCCAGTTACTAGTCCAATGCTCTAACCACTAGGCTACCCTGACGCCCCAAGAAATAGCAGGTGTATAAGTCCTATTTAATAAAGGTCCGGATGCATAATGTAATTTAACGGCGTAGTAACAAACCACCTCGTAACCCATGCGATTCCAAACTGTTCACACCCCTCTTACTGGCGGAGAGAACATTTAGCAATTTTAAAAAGGTTAGTTTCCCGCACTTTCTGCTTGGGGCTTGCTGTTGGAAAGCTAATATTTCCTGCAATTCTAAGCCTTCGTCCATGACTAATGTGTGTTTATATGATACCCAGGTGTCAGTATTGACCCCGTTCTGTGTCCGGATCCGGTCAGCCAGTTGAGTATGGGGGGGGGCAGCTATAGGGGGGCAGCTATAGGGGGGCAGCTATAGGGGGCAGCTATAGGGGGGCAGCTATAGGGGGGGCAGCTATAGGGGGCAGCTATAGGGGGGCAGCTATAGGGGGGGGCAGCTATAGGGGGCAGCTATAGGGGGGGCAGCTATAGGGGGCAGCTATAGGGGGCAGCTATAGGGGGGCAGCTATAGGGGGCAGCTATAGGGGGCAGCTATAGGGGGCAGCTATAGGGGGCAGCTATAGGGGGGCAGCTATAGGGGGCAGCTATAGGGGGCAGCTATAGGGGGCAGCTATAGGGGGGCAGCTATAGGGGGCAGCTATAGGGGGGGGCAGCTATAGGGGGCAGCTATAGGATTGGATGCAGAGCAAAGGTCACATTGTAGGAAGAGAGGATTGCCGTTCCAAAAACGGTTTGGTGAAATTAACTGTTTCCTTTGCAAACTCACCAGCAATGAGGCAATGCTTGAAATTGATCATTTACATTTGGAATTTATTGTTAAATTGTATTATTACTGTGGTGAAGATGAGCCATCCGAGTGGCTCTTCACTTGCTGTGGTGAAGATGAGTCATCGGAGTGGCTTTTCACTTGCTGTGGTGAAGACGCGTCATCGTTGTGGCTCTTCACTTGCGCTGTCCAAAATCCCGCAAAGGGAAGAGTTTTTAAAAATTATCTTGTTGAAATGTTTGCTGTTGCTTTCACATGTTTATCAAAACGCATAAGTCCTATGTAGTACATATCTAATCCATCTAATACTACAACAATTTTTCATGTTTTCATCATTCCATCCCTGTACCGTTTATTACAACACAAACATTTCTGTTTGACGTTTGATAGGCGATATATTTTCATTTTAGACCAACCATTTCTTACCCTGCTCGGAGTGAGCGCCATGTTGACGTTGGTAACACTCATGAGGTAGAAGCTGTGTTTATTTAAATCAACATATATATATATATATTTTTTTTTTTTAAATATTTCCCGGGGTTACGTCGGGGTTCAGTGTGTGTCTGTGTCCTATGTCGCTATCCTTTGTGTTGTTGTAATAGGAGCATCCACCTCAGTGTTCATAGAAACAGGCTCCGTGGCCCGCGCTCCATGCTCGCGAGTCACAACTTTAAATAAGAGAAAATGATTGTTCCATGTATGCATGGAGTTGAAATATCAATAATAATCATTAAGTCTGATGAAGAATAATGTACCAATGTAAGAACGGATGTGGAAATTGCCTTTTACATTGTAGAACCAGTTTATTGGTTGTAATTGTATGGTCCTGAGGGGCCAAGTGCTTAGGTCTACCTGTTTGAGCTCCTGTTTGACAGATTTCATTTGGTTTCTCAAGGGGGTGGCTGTACAGTCTTGCCCTATAGCTGTGTCCATTCAGATAGGACAGATTAAGCCTCATATACAGAGGCTATTTCTTTGGGGATTTTGCCCATGTATATTTTTGGTAAATCTACTTGTATATTTAGTATGATATGGCGCTTTCACTATCAGATCACCAAGACATGTCAATACAGCTACACTCTGAGCACGTCAATTTGCCTTCTGCTGATGTAGCAGTGGTAAGGGCATGACAAGGTCCCTATTTTACAGTTACAGGGCTAATTCAAATGTGTTGCAGACAAAATAATGAAAAGGTCTGGTAGCCTCAATCAATAGGCTAATATTTGTAGTTGGACATGTCGTTGCATGTATAGATTTTTAGTTTACTTGAGACTTCACTTAAACTTCTCGTCTCTTTAGAATGCACAACTAGGGCTTGATTCGAGTCTTGACCCGTTCTACTTGGTATTCGACTTGAGACTCGGTCCTTATGACTTGAGACATGCTTGTGACTCAAATAATAGTGATTTGGACCCACTGGTGTACAGTATGAGAGAGTACATTCCAGAACTTCCAGTGCGTGTGGTGTTTGCCTCCTAAACACATGCATTTATACCTTTCCCTATCTGGACGGTGGGCATTTCCCTCGACTAGCCCAGCGCTCAGACCTCTTTTTCCTCCGTAAAAAGCTAAACAGCACAGCAAACAATGGAGACGCTGACTAACACATTCAGCAACATGTTCAGTCCACAGCGCCCTTCGACCAGCCTGCTGCCTTCCCTACAGAACACACTGAGCTATATGATCAACACACCAACACCAATCAATCACGGGCCAGCGTGTGGCTTTTGGGAAGACGTTGTGTCTTCTCGTCTCTGTTAAACCAGTCTCTTCCTGAGCCTTAACTGTCTAAATAAAGTCAAATGTCCAAGAATGTATTCCAAATGGTACCTTACATAGTCTAGTTACTTTTGAACAGAGCCCTATGGGCCCCGGTCAAAAGAGGTGGACTAAGTAGGGAATAGGGTGACCATTGAAACCCAACAGATGCGCTGTGCCCTTCCTGTTCCAGAGCCTGCTGTTTCCTGTGAAAGCGTCAGGTGACAGTCACTCGGAGCCACAAAGAGAACAGTCTATGGTGTCAAATAAGAGCATGGCACATGGCTGGTGTTGTTACACCACTTCAGCCCGGCCCATTAGCAGGCCAGGAGGCCCGGCCTACAGTCAGTCAGTCAGTCAGTCAGAGATCTGGAGTGTACAGTAAGGAGTGTGTGTAGAGTAAGGACTGTACTTCCTAGCCAGGTCAGGGGGACATAAGACAGCGAGACAGACAGACGTGTGATGTTTTTGAACTCCTCTATTGTCATATCCATCTCAACTCGGGTGTGACTTTAACAACTCTGCTGTGAGGTCAGCCAGAATTTTAATGGTTAACTTTCTCATCTCTGCTGTGAGTTCAGGCAGTGTACTCCTGGGGACTATGGTGTTGAAGGCTGAGCTGTAGTCAATGAAAAGCATTCTTACATAGGTATTTCTCTCGTCCAGATGGGATAGGGCAGCGTGCAGTGCAATGGAAATTGCATCATCCGTGAATCTATTGGGATGGTATGAAAATTTCAGTGGGTCTAGGGTAAGGTGGAAGTGATATGACCCTTAATTAGCCTCTCACAACACTTCATGATGAAAGAAGTGAGTGCTATGGGGGGATAGTCATTTAGTTCAGTTACCTTAGCTTTCTTGGGAACAGGAACAATGGTGGACATTTTGAAGCAAGTGGGGACAACAGACTAGGATAGGGAGAGATTTAATATGTCTGTTAACACTCCAGACAGCTGATCTGTGCATGCTCTGAGGATGCGGGTAGGGATGCCGTCTGGGCCGCCAGCCTTGCTTGGGTTAACACGTTTAAATGTCTTACTCACGTCGGCCATGGAGAACAAGAGCATGCAGTCCTTGGGAGCGGCTTGTGTCATCGGCCCTGTGTTATCCTCAAAGCGGGCGAGGGTGTTTAGCTTGTCAGGGAGCAAGACATTGTGTCCGCGACGTGGCTGGTTTTCACTTTATGCAATTATCTGTAGTCCCTGACACATACGTCTCGTGTCTAAGCCATTGAATTGTGACTCCACTTTGTCTCTGTACTAATGCTTTGACTGTTTGATTGGCATAAGAAGGGCCTGGACTGTTTGTATTCGATCATATTCTCAGTCCCCTTGCCGTGGTTAAATGCGGTGGTTTCAGTTTTGCGTGTATGCTACCATCTGTACACGGTTTTTGGTTTGGATAGGTTTTAAAATCATCAGTGGGAACAAACATCCCCTATACACTTTCTGATTAACTCCGTCACTGTGTCAGTGTTATTCTCAGAAGCAACCCGGAATATGTCCCAGTCCACGTGATAAAAACAGTCTTGAAGCATGGATTACGATTGGTCAGACCAGCGTTGAATAGACCTCAGCACGGGTACTTCCTGTTTGAGTTTTTGACTATAGGAAGAGGGGTTGGGGGAGGGCCTTGTAGTCATCACGGTAGGGTGACTAACAATGAGAGTTTTGAATCGTGAGAACCGCAGGCGATGTGTTGATAGAACTTCGGAAGAGATTTGCTGTATTAACGTCTCCGGCTATAATAAATGTGCAGTTTCCAGTTTGCACAAGTCCAGTGTAGTTCCTTGAGAGCCATTGTGGTATCGGCTTGAGGGGGAATATACACAGCCGTGACAATAACAGAAGACAATTCTCTAGGGAGGTAATGAGGTCGGCATTTGATTGCGAGGTAACCTAGGTTGGGTGAACAAAAGGAATTGAGTTTCTGTACGTTACCACAATCACACCATGAGTAGTTAATCATGAAACATACACCTCCGCCTTTCTTCTTCCCGGAGAATTCTTTATTCCGATCCACACAATGTATTGAACACCCAGCTGGCTGTATAGATGGAGACAGTATATCCGGAGTGAGACATGATTCCGTGAAACAGAGTATGTTACAGTCCCTGATGTCTCTCTGAAAGGAGATCCTCGCCCTGAGCTCATCTTCTTTATTATCCAGGGTCTGAACATTAGCGAGTAATATACTCGGAAGCGGTGGATCGTGTGCACGCCTCCTTAGTCGGACAAAGTTCACTCCGAATACCTCTTCACCGACAGTGATGTCTTGGAGCAGCCTCTGGGATAAGTTCAAATCGCCTTGGAAGATACGAACAAAGGATCCAATTCAGGAAAGTCATATTCCTGGTTGAAATGCTGGTAGGTTACCGCCTCTCTGATATCTAAAAGCGCTTTCTGGTTGTATGTAATAATGCAAAGAAAGTTCTGGGCTAATAACATTAAAAAAACGTAATACAGCAAAGTTGCTATAATCCTCAAACAAGGAGGCCATGTCTATCGGAGCCATCTTAGTATCCAGGAATGGAGCTAAGCACAGGCAAAGTCCAAGAGGAAAACCTGGTTCAGTCTGCTTTCTACCAGACACCTGGGGATGAATTCACCTTTCAGCAGGACAATAACCTTTGCCAGCAGCATACCACCCTGCATACCACTGCTGGCTTGCTTCTGAAGCTAAGCAGGGTTGGTCCTGGTCAGTCCCTGGATGGGAGACCAGATGCTGCTGGAAGTGGTGTTGGAGGGCCAGTAGGAGGCACTCTTTCCTCTGGTCTAAAAAAATATCCCAATGCCCCATGGCAGTGATTGGGGACACTGCCCTGTGTTGGGTGCCGTCTTTCAGATGGTATGTTATACGGGTGTCCTGACTCTCTGAGGTCATTAAAGATCCCATGGCACTTATCGTAAGAGTAGGGGTGTTAACCCCGGTGTCCTGGCTAAATTCCCAATCTGGCCCTCAAACCATCACGGTCACCTAATAATCCCCAGTTTACAATTGGCTCATTCATCCTGTAACTATTCCCCAGGTCGTTGATGCAAATGAGAACGTGTTCAGTCAACTTACCTGGTAAAATAACGGATAAATAAATAAACCTAAAACACAAGGCCTCTATATTGGAGTTGCTTACCAATTAGACTGTGAATGTTCCTGAGTGGCCAAGTTACAGTTTTGATTTAAATCTACTTCAAAATATATGGCAAGACCTGAAAATGGTTATCTAGCAATGATCAACCACTAATTTGACAGAGCTTAAAGAATTTAGAAAATAATATTGGGCAAATGTTGCACAATCCAGGTGTGGAAAGCTCTTTCGAGACTTACCCAGAAAGACTCACAGCTGTAATCTCTGGCAAAGTTGATTCTGCAAAGTATTGACTCAGGGTGTGAATACTTATGTAATTGAGATATTTCACTATTTCATTTTCAATCCATTTGAAATAAATTCTAAAAACATGTTTTCACTTGGTCATTATGGAGTATTGTGTATAGATGGGCAGAAAATAAATATTTCATCAATTTTGAATCAGGCTGTAACAACAAAAATGTGAATAAGTCATAGGGTTATGAATATTTTCTGAAGGAACTGTATACCTAAGACTTACGTAGTAGATTTGATAGTGGTCTATGGCTGTCATGTTCTATATCGCAGACTTACGAAGTAGAGTTGATGGTGGTATATGGCTGTAATGTTATATATCGGAGACTTACCTAGTAGAGTTGATGGTGGTATATCCCGAGGGGCATTCTGGGATGCAGGCTCCGTTGTGGATGACGTACTCGTGGCAGTCGTTGCCCTTCCCGTTCTTGCACTGGTTGTGGAGGTCCTGACAGAAGGAGAGAGAGACGCAGCGCCAGCCCTTGAAGGTGTAGTATCCCTGGGGACAGCGGTCCACACAGGTGTCCTGGTGCTGGAACTTCTGGCATGCCACACAGCGGCTGGCGTTGCCTGCCTCCGAGCAACCTCCCAGGCACTGGTCGTGGCAGCAGTGGCCATGTTGGGTACAGGCCCGATGTTTACAGGTGGAGGGACACACTGTGGAGGGAGGGAGGGGGGGGGGCAGGATGGGAGGAGAGTGAGAGAGAGGGGGATGATGGTAAGAATTCAAACTCGATACAGGAGGAAAACATTTGTACAATCCTCAGTGTAAAGCTGTCGGAGTTCAGTCTTGTATCAGATTGGACTGTAGATAAAACTAACATCTGGATCAAATAGGTCAGTGTGTTTCCCTTAGCCATTCAGCTTGTCATTTCACTCCTATTGGACAAATACAGCTCTGCACTTTCATCCAAAACTAGCTAGAAACATCCGTAAGCCACCAATGGATCTCAGCTAAAGTTCTAGACAGCCTTCCCAAAGTGCAGAGCTCCAGACCAACAGCACTGCTGCGAGTCCTCCGGACCACCGGTGTCGAACAGCGGCCCGCCATGGAGACAGACACTCCAGACGGCGACAAACACCTCAGACAAAATGGAAACAGGCAGAACAAAGTGAGGGGATTGGAGAGGCTGCTGTAGCAAAGCTCCGTGTCGTTCTGCGCGTTCGGTGAGCAGGGGAGAGAAGCTGGCTGGGATCAACTGTCAAAATACATGGGGGTCTCTGCACAGCCGGTCATCAGCACATAAAGGACGACCGTATTCCTCCTTCTTGCTGAACTGGGCTGGCTTGACTCCCAGTAACCTATAGCACCTGCCTGGTGGGATGACCCCTTCTAACAATGACCTAGTTCACAGTCAGAACTCCTGCTACAGTAGCTCCTGTCCCTGGTCCCGGTCCCCAGCCACGGTAAAAATAACCCACCGCAGTGCAGCCTCGGCCAGGCTTGGACACAACCAGCTCATAAACAGAGATGGTCAAAACAAGTTGGCTCACAGTTCCAACTACCACATATATAGCAGGACTTTCAGATCTCCGTTAGTTACACAACTTAAAGCTCCTTTACTTTAAGTTTTCTTTACGAGAGTGTCTGAGAGGATAAACATTTTCCACTTTACCCCACAAAGTCAGATATCTCTAGCTTAAACTGACGGACTTTAAATCTGGATTTATGTAAATTTGTATGTACATATTCTTATTCATTCCTTTACACTTGTGTGTATACAGTAGTTGTTGAGATTTTTTTTTTTTTGGTACTTTACTTTACTTAAGATTGACATACCAAATCGACTCAAGGGGGTTAACCCTGCTTTAGCCAATACTCACTGATCTGGCTTTACAGTCTGGCTATGAAAATGCCCTTGTTGTTACTAATTTAAACCAGAACCATGCATAATAATGCACATTCACTAATAATGACTAACTTTGAATGCAAAAATAGTTGGGAAGAGATTTTCCATGTACTGATTCCATGGCACATGGTTTAAGAACTGATACACAAAACGATGCTGGATTGAAAACATTGTAGAATAATAGTGAAGCCATCAAAAGTATGAAATAACACATGGAATCATTGTAGTAACCAAAAGCGTTAAACAAATCAAAAATGTATTTTAGATTCTTCAAAGATGATAGCTCTGCACACTCTTGGCATTCTCTCAACCAGCTTCACCTGGAATGCTTTTCCAACAGTCTTGAAGTTGCTCCCATATATGCTGAGAAGTTGTTGGCTGCTTTTCCTTCACTCTGCGGTCCAACTCATCCCAAACCATCTCAATTGGGTTGACGTCGGGTGATAGATGTCGCCATCACCCTCCTTGGTCAAATAGCCCTGACACATCCTGGAGGTGTATTTTGGGTCATTGTCCTGTTGAAAAACAAATGATAGTCCCACTAAGCCCAAACCAGATGGGATGGCATATCGCTGCAGAATGCTGTGGTAACCATGCTGTTAACTGTGCCTTGAATTCGAAATAAACCACTAACAGTGTCACCAGCAAAGCACCCCCACACTATCACACCCCCTCCTCCATGCTTCATGGTGGATCATCTGTTCACCTACTCTGCATCTCACAAAGAACGGCGGTTGGAACCAAAAATCTCAAATTTGGACTCATCAGACCAAAGGACAGATTTCCCCCGGTATAATGTGCATTGTTTGTGTTTCTTGGCCCAAGCAAGTCTCTTCTTCTTATTGATGTCCTTTAGTAGTGGTTTCTTAGCAGCAATTCGACCATGAAGGCCTGACTCACGCAATCTCCTCTGAACAGTTGATGTTGAGATGATTCTGTTACTTGAACTCTGAAGCATTTATTTGGGCTGCAATTTCAGAGGCTGTTAACTAATTAACTTATCCTCTGCAGCAGAGGTAACTCTGGGTCTTCCTTTCCTGTGGCGGTCCTCGTGAGAGCCAGTTTCATCATAGCGCTTGATGGTTTTACAACTGAACTTGAAGTTCTTGAAATTTTCCAGATTGACTGACCATGTCTTAACGTAATGGACTGTAGTTTCTCTTTGCTTATTTGAGCTGTTTTTGCCATAATATGGACTTGGTCTTTTACCAAATAGGGCTATCTTCTGTACCACCCCTACCTTGTCAAAACACCACTGATTGGCTCAAATTCCACAAATGTACTTTTAACTAGTCACACCTGTTAATTGAAATGCATTCCAGGTGACTACCACATGATGCTGGTTGAGAGAATGCCAAGAGTGTGCAAAGGTGTCAAGGCAAAGGGTGGCTACTTTGAAGAACCTCAAATATAAAATAGATTTGGATTTGTTTAATCCTTTTTTGTTACTACATGATTACATGTGTTATTTCATAGTTCTGATGTTTTCACTACAAAGTAAAAGATGGCGCAGTGTTCTAAGGCACTGTGCCACCAGAGATTCAAGTCAAAAACAAACAAAAAAACAAGTCAAAATGAGGCTCAGTAGTGTGTGTGGCCTCCACGTGCCTGTATGAGTCTCCTGGGCATGCTCCTGATGAGGTGGCGGATGGTCTCCTAGGGATCTCCTCCCAGACCTGGACTAAAGCATCTGCCAACTCCTGGACAGTCTGTGGTGCAACGTGGCGTTGATGGATGGAGCGAGACATGATGTCCCAGATGTGCTCAATTAGATTCAGGTCTGGGTAACGGGCGGGCCAGTCCATAACATCAATGCCTTCCTCTTGCAGCAACTGCTGACACACTCCAGCCACATGAGGTCTAGCATTGTCTTGCATTAGGAGGAACCCAGGGCCAACCGCACCAGCATATGGTCTCACAAGGGGTCTGAGGATCTCATCTCGGTACCTAATGGCAGTCAGGCTACCTCTGGCGAGCACATGGAGGGCTGTGCGGCCCCCCAAAGAAATGCCACCCCACACCATGACTGACCCACCGCCAAACCGGTTATGCTGGAGGATGCTGCAGGCAGCAGAACGTTCTCCACGGCGTCTCAGTGTGAACCTGCTTTCATCTGTGAAGAGCACAGGGCGCCAGTGACGAATTTGCCAATCTTGGTGTTCTCTGGCAAATGCCAAACGTCCTGCACGGTGTTGGACTGTAAGCACAACCCCCACCTGTGGACATCGGGCCCTCATACCACCCTCATGGAGTCTGTTTCTGACCGTTTGAGCAGACACATGCACATTTGTGGCCTGCTGGAGGTCATTTCGCAGGGCTCTGGCAGTGCTCCTCCTGCTCCTCCTTGCACAAAGGCGGAGGTAGCGGTCCTACTGCTGGGTTGTTGCCCTCCTACGGCCTCCTCCACATCTCCTGATGTACTGGCCTGTCTCCTGGTAGCGCCTCCATGCTCTGGACACGACGCTGAGAGACACAGCAAACCTTCTTGCCACAGCTCGCATTGATGTGCCATCCTGGATGAGCTGCACTACCTGAGCCACTTGTGTGGGTTGTAGACTCCATCTCATGCTACCACTAGAGTGGAAGCATAGGAACTGAGAAGTGGTCTGTGGTCACCACCTGCAGAACCACTCCTTTATTGGGGGTGTCTTGCTAATTGCCTATAATTTCCACCTGTTGTCTATTCCATTTGCACAACAGCATGTGAAATTTATTGTCAATCAGTGTTGCTTCCTAAGTGGACAGTTTGATTTCACAGAAGTGTGATTGACTTGGAGTTAACTTGTGTTGTTTAAGTGTTCCCTTTATTTTTTTGAGCAGTGTGTATAAAAAAATATAAAAATACTAACTTCTTGCAGCAGGAATTTAACAGGTCTCATAAACAATCTCTCAAGCACAAGCCGACAAGCTCGTGAGAAGCCAGTTAAAATTTTAAGTTTAGTCAATTTGATCTATTTACTAGCTAGAACAGTTGAATTGTTATGAACACACCCTTTGTCCGTCTCCGACTGTTTGAACAGCATGCTGGCGTGTCGACTTTGTTCAGATGTTGAAATCAACTGGCCTACCTTATTTCTCAGAATGAGAACGAGTTTACATTTCCTTTTATAGGCCTACTTGTGTTTTATGCTTATTGCACATGTAGAAAACACAGACTAGACAGCAAATATAAAAGTCTTTGGATGAAATGCTGCTAGGGGTACACGGTACTGTAACGCCGTGGGTGACAAACTGATGTGGGAGAAAATTTACAAGATTATGTTATAATAGTGTTTATGCATCGAATAGCTTTGACGAGTACTCTCTCATCAGTGGCTATGGGACTGAGTTGGGCCTCTGGGCTTGAGCTGACAGTTGACTCGGTGATTAAGCATAAAAGACTGCATTCCATAGACTAGATGTGGTGGGTGTGACCCGAGATAGAGATAGCCTGGAGGAGTAGAACAAAAATTCTTATTGTTTCTAATCATTCTTGCATCTGGGAAACTAAGTCGGGTTGGGAGTTAAACACCAGGTGCAAATAACTACATGATGAACCCGAGGTGACTTATGGTGCCCCCCGATCTGCATGGGAGGGGTGGAACCAGCCATGAAGAAGCATTTTGTCATCTACTATATAAGAACTCTACATTGTCTGTAAGGTCGCTCTCGGCAACACACTCAAGAGTGTAGAGTGGACAGTTTCATCATTGCAATAATTAAATAAAAGATGATTGTTTTGAAGAAATTACAAAGTGTCTCTCACTTGATTAGAATATTCCACGACACTGAGCATCCAATTTTCCATAATGAATATTCATTAATACTCCCATTTTTTAGTAGTGTTTGCTCTGCGCGCAATTTGAGAAGTTGAACTGTAAAAAGGGTATCGATTGAAAAGTGAACTTCTTCTCTATTACAGTAAAATAATGTCCTAATGTGGGTTTGGTGTCCATAAGACCGATTCTGTTAGACCCAACCTCAAATAACGAGTTGAAACCGCTTGTCAGATATGAGATGTCACTTCCTCCTCTTTGTTGTTGTGAGTAGCAGGGGGAGGCAGCATGGCGTATGGCATGGGGGATGTGGTGTGTGGCGTGGAGTATGGCGTGGGGGATGTGGTGTGTGGCGTGGGGGCGTGCATGGCGTGGGGAGGGGCATGGTGTGTGGGGGGGGGGCAGGGGCAAGGCTTGTGGGGTGTGGGGCAAGGCTGGGGCAAGGCTTGTGGGGTGTGGGGCATGACGTGTGGTGTATGGCGTGGGGGGGACGTGGTGTGTGGGGGGAGGGGCATGGCGTGTGGGGGGCATGACGTGTGGGGGGAGGGGCATGGCGTGGGGGCATGACGTGTGGGGCATGGCGTGGGGGGTGTGGGGCATGACGTGTGGGGGGAGGGGCATGGCGTGGGGGCATGACGTGTGGGGCATGACGTGTGGGGGGCATGACGTGTGGGCATGACGTGTGGGGTGTGGTGGGGGGGGCGTGGTGTGTTTGTATAAATGGGAAGGTGCACAGTCACAGCAGGAGCGAAGGAGAAGAGATGAAAAAGACCATCGGACATAAACGCTAATAGAAAATGTAGATAAAAAAACTTGTGATACAGGTATTTGGAAAATTGCGCTAAAACATAAATTTCAATGAAACAAATGAATTTGATAGCCCTGATACTGACAACATGGAGGAGATAAATCTAGAAATCTAACGCATCAAAGAAATATTGTCCATAAACATTCAAGGTAGCTTTACGAAAAAATATATATATCTATATTAAAGCCATTAAATAACGGTAATCAAGTCACAACAAGGCCGATTTCAAACGCCCAACATCAAAATTCGAATAACCGGCGCATTAACTGACCGCGGTGCGAATGCAAACTATGTCAGATAAATCCTAGACATGCTAGGTTAATGCACTGAAATAAGTCACAATCAAAGAAATTACTTATCAAATTGTTGAATTCACAGCGATTTAAAAAAACTTTTTTGTTTTTGTTTTGAGTCACGAGATTACTTTTGTTAAATCGATCCAGTAAAATGTACTAGATTACTTTTTAAAAGTAACGAATCTCAATAACACTGCCCGTGACAATACGTGCTGTAGCGGTGTGTAAACTAGATCATAGTTGTTCTGTAGTGGTGCAGTAGGGTGTGTTCTGTAGTGGTGCAGTACGGTGTGTTCTGTAGTGGTGCAGTAGGGTGTGTTCTGTAGTGGTGCAGTACGGTGTGTTCTGTAGTGGTGCAGTACGGTGTGTTCTGTAGTGGTGCAGTAGGGTGTGTTCTGTAGTGGTGCAGTAGGGTGTGTTCTGTAGTGGTGCAGTACGGTGTGTTCTGTAGTGGTGCAGTACGGTGCGCTCCAGTGTGAGGCCATCTGGGGCTGCTGCTAGTGAGGACACACAGACTGACCACAGGCTTGGGAGTCTTCATCGTTCTCCTCGGGACCCGCCCATCCTCTCTCTCACACACACACACACACACACACACTGGACAGTTCTGAAATACCCGCCCTGTGCTCGCCCCAGCGGAAAACGTTACAGGAGTGCTTCTCATTTCATACATGGCTGGCAACGTGGCTGCAAAGGACAAAAAAAAAAGAGGTCCTGAAACGTTCCTTTTGTTTTTTGGGGAAGGGTTATGATGTTACCACTGAACTATTCAACAGTTGACAGGAGGAAAACTCTTGGGAGAGGAGAAGAGGAATTGACAAGCATGGTTAAGAATGTATTAGTGGGTGCCAGTGTGCCAGACAGACAGTCAGTCAGACAGCTTGACAGCCAGACAGACAGCCAGAGACAGACAGCCAGAGACAGACAGCCAGACAGCTAGACAGCCAGACAGCTAGACAGCCAGACAGCTAGACAGCCAGACAGACAGCCAGAGACAGACAGCTAGACAGTCAGAGACAGACAGCCAGAGACAGACAGCTAGACAGCCAGAGACAGACAGCCAGAGACAGCCAACCAGAGACAGCCAGCCAGGGAAAGAGACACAGCCAGAGACAGACAGACAGCCAGACAGAGACAGCCAGCCAGCCAGACAGACAGACAGCCTTCGAGGGATGACACCACGGTGAGGACATCACACACACTGTTACTGTCAACAGAAGAACAAGGAAGGATCCCTCTCAGAAAGCAGGCTGGGGGAGAGAGGGAGGGTGCTGGGGGAGAGAGAGGAGTACTGGAGGAGAGAGAGGAAGGGGCTGAAGGAGGGATAGTGTGGGCTCTAAGAGGGGTGGGGAGGTGAAAGGAGGGAGGGAGTGTGGAAAGAGGGGGGCTGGAGGGAAGGAGGGAGGGAGGGGGCTGGAGGGATAGTGTGGGTTCAGAGAGGTGGGGGGTGAAGGGAGGGAGGGAGGAAGGAGTGGACGAGGAATAGTGTGGGTTCAGAGAGGTGGGGAGGTGATGGGAGGGAGGGAGGAAGGAGGGAGGGAGGGAGGGGGCTGGAGGAGGAATAGTGTGGGTTCAGAGAGGTGATGGAGGGAGGGGGCTGGAGGAGGAATAGTGTGGAGAGGAGATGAAGGAAGGGAGAGAGGGGTGACAGGAGGGATAGTGTGGATTCAGAGAGGTGGAGAGGAGATGAAGGAAGGGAGGGAGGGGAGGGAGGGGGCTGGAGGAGGAATAGTGTGGGTTCAGAGAGGTGGAGAGAAGATGGAGGGAGGGAGGGAGGGGGCTGGAGGAGGAATAGTGTGGGTTCAGAGAGGTGGAGAGAAGATGGAGGGAGGGAGGGAGGGAGGGGGAGGGAGGGAGGGGGCTGGAGGAGGAATAGTGTGGGTTCAGAGAGGTGGAGAGAAGATGGAGGGAGGGAGGGAGGGGTCTCTTTGACATCAGAGCCTTTTTCTGTTTCCCTTCACACTGAGCAGTGAACACTCTCACACAAACAGAAAAATGCATCAACATACTTTCACTCCCCACTCTTCTCTCTTTGTGCAGTGCAGTGTGTACATGCTGTGACCACGTTGTGTCAGTCTGACTCCCGATCCCCCAGGAGGAATCCATTCCGTAGTACAGCTCCCACACCAGATCCGCCCTCACCCTTAACCAATGTGTTTGCTGGCTGTGGAAAGCAGCCATTCAATGGCCTCTTCCATATCAGGGAGGAAAGCTGCTCGGGGTTAACCCTTTCATGTCAGGGAGGAGAGCTGCTCGGGGTTAACCCTTTCATGGCAGGGAGGAGAGCTGCTCGGGGTTAATCCTTTCATGGCAGGGAGGAGAGCTGCTCGGGGTTAACCCTTTCATGGCAGGGAGGAGAGCTGCTCGGGGTTAACCCTTTCATGGCAGGGAGGAGAGCTGCTCGGGGTTAACCCTTTCATGTCAGGGAGGAGAGCTGCTCGGGGTTAACCCTTTCATGTCAGGGAGGAGAGCTGCTCGGGGTTAACCCTTTCATGTCAGGGAGGAGAGCTGCTCGGGGTTAACCCTTTCATGTCAGGGAGGAGAGCTGCTCGGGGTTAACCCTTTCATGTCAGGGAGGAGAGCTGCTCGGGGTTAACCCTTTCATGTCAGGGAGGAGAGCTGCTAACCCTTTCATGTCAGGGAGGAGAGCTGCTCGGGGTTAACCCTTTCATGTCAGGGAGGAGAGCTGCTCGGGGTTAACCCTTTCATGTCAGGGAGGAGAGCTGCTCGGGGTTAACCCTTTCATGTCAGGGAGGAGAGCTGCTCGGGGTTAACCCTTTCATGTCAGGAAGGAGAGCTGCTCGGGGTTAACCCTTTCATGTCAGGGAGGAGAGCTGCTCGGGGTTAACCCTTTCATGTCAGGGAGGAGAGCTGCTCGGGGTTAACCCTTCCATGGAAAGCAAACAGAAAGCAACCGAGGCAAACTAGGAGAATACGAGGCCATTTCTCACTGCTGAGGGGAGCTCCCTCCCTCCTCTCTCTCTCCATCCTTTCTCTCCCTCCCGCTCGGCCCTTTTTGCCCCAGGCCTGCTCAGAGCCTACTACTAGCTAGCACAATGTTTATGCTAACACTGCGGCTAACACTGCCCTGCAGCATTCCCATTCTGATCACGCTAAAGCTAGGTTACGCTAGCAGTGCCATACACAGCCCGTTCATTCATCCCCCCCCTCCCCTCAGCCTGAACCAGTCTCCCTATCTCTCTCTCTTGCGTTTCCAGGCCACGGCCCCTCTTTCATTCATATGCCTTGTTTTTATTTAAAACCGGATGGAGGAGAAGAAAAATGATTTTTTGATTTTAAAAATATATATATATTTAACAAGGCTAGTCAGTTAAGAACAAATTCTTATTTACAATTATGGCCTACTGGGGAACAGTGGGTTAACTGCCTTGTTCAGGGGCAGAATGAACACTACACCCAGCGTATCACTATTCCACAAACACTACACCCAGCATATCACTATTCCACTAACACTACACCCAGCTTATCACTATTCCACTAACACTACACCCAGCTTATCGCTATTCCACTAACACTACACCCAGCGTATCGCTATTCCACTAAAACTACACCCAGCTTATCACTATTCCACTAACACTACACCCAGCGTATCACTATTCCACTAACACTACACCCAGCGTATCACTATTCCACTAACACTACACCCAGCTTATCACTATTCCACTAACACTACACCCAGCTTATCACTATTCCACTAACACTACACCCAGCTTATCACTATTCCACTAAGACTACACCCAGCTTATCGCTATTCCACTAACACTACACCCAGCGTATCGCTATTCCACTAACACTACACCCAGCGTATCACTATTCCACTAACACTACACCCCCCCCAAGCAGCTCCTCATCTCTCACTAGTGTGTTCTGCTGGATTTGAATGTGTTTTCTTTCCTGATGATCAAAGGTGAGCTGTGTGTTTACGTTTTATGTGTTCAGGGCTGTAAACCCCCCAAAGAGAGAGCCTGGGAAGAGAGGCGGTGGGTGTGAGCCAATAGCAGCGCAGGCACAGGAACATACTTCCTGCTTTTACACATAAACCACCCCTCTAATTGGCAGTGTTGTCTGAGGGCAAAGGGTGGGGAACCATAACAAACAGGCTTTACCCCAGAGGCTCTCTCTCAGAGCGCACACACATACACAAGCTTACAAGGAAAAGTTAACTAAGAAAACACACACTTACACACAGGCATGCACTTTTACTATATATTTGCACTGTCTAGGAGTCCTAAGATTCAAAAGCTGAACAATAAATGCTTCTAGTGATCTGATTTAAAACATCATCCCATGGAGGAGGAGGATGGAGAGGAGGAGGATGATGGAGAGGAGGAGGAGGATGATGGAGAGGAGGAAGAGGATGGACAGGAGGAGGAGGATGGGTGGAGAGGAGGAGGATGATGGAGAGGAAGAAGAGGATGGACAGGAGGAGGAGGATGGGTGGAGAGGAGGAGGATGGACAGGAGGATGGAGAGGAGGAAGAGAATGGAGAGGAGGAGGAAGAGGGTGGAGAGGAGGAAGAGGGTGGAGAGGAGGAAGAGGGTGGAGAGGAAGAGGGTGGAGAGGAGGAAGAGGGTGGAGAGGAGGAAGAGGGTGGAGAGGAGGAAGAGGGTGGAGAGGAGGAGGAGGAAGAGGGTGGAGAGGAGGAGGAGGAAGAGGGTGGAGAGGAGGAGGAGGAAGAGGGTGGACAGGAGGAGGAAGAGGGTGGACAGGAGGAAGAGGGTGGACAGGAGGAAGAGGGTGGACAGGAGGAAGAGGGTGGACAGGAGGAAGAGGGTGGACAGGAGGAAGAGGGTGGACAGGAGGAAGAGGGTGGACAGGAGGAAGAGGGTGGACAGGAGGAAGAGGGTGGACAGGAGGAGGAGGAAGACTATAGGGGAAACAAAAACATCAACAGACGGATCCCTGGGAGGCAGGGAGACTGAGCGTGAGCCGTAGTGTCACTATATCGTCAGACTGAGGACACGCTGCCAGGCCTGACACACAGATGATTATGAAGGCAACAACAACAGGGAGAGAGAGAGTATGAAACCTTTGTGGACAGGAGAGGGAAGAGGAGAAGAGGAGAGGAGCTCCCCATCGGGTGAAAACAACAGTTTGAGGAGGAAAGGTGAAACCGAATGAACGCTGTGGTGATGAGGAGGAAAGGTGAAACAGAGTGAACGTTGTGGTGGTGATGTCAGAATTGCCCCAGGCCACAGATAGTTGTGTTGGGAAAGGTGGAGGAAGTTGGAAAGAGCTGGAACACCACCCCACCCAGTCAGGGTGTTAGAGGGATGAGGAAGGGAGCTATAAACAGAGGGTGAGGGTTAGCTCTATGGCTAATAACTTCTAACCTTACTATCTTGGAACTATTCACACAGTGTTACTAGAGGAAGTGATGTGAAAAATAACTGCGCTCTCTGTTCCCATTGTTAAGTCTATTGATATATATATATATTTTTTAAAAAGGTAAGACATCTCAACTGTCACCATGACAACGACATACAAAAAGGTAGGTTGACGTCCTAGCTGCTGTGTACGCAATGACTCGTTTCCTGACGCTCAGCCATAAAACACTCAAATGTTTGGATAAGAAAGTAGCTGCTTTGTCAAGAGTCTCTCCTGTGTAAATTCAACTCTTCCCGAGAGGACGATGGCTTTGGTGTGTATGACATGCGGCGACAGAGAAGCAGAGACATGAGAATGTTCTAGATGATTTTGTCGACAGCGTGTTCTAAAAGTTAGGCCTCTGCTATTTTGGCCATCTTGAGTATGTAGAATCACCGTTTAGTTCATTGCACATGCGTGCAAAACAAAATGGTACGATAGCACCTAACCTATTTGATAAGATCGGGGCTTGTGTACACGTGCGTATAAGGCTGCTCAGTGTCAGCAGAGGAACAGCTCGTCAGGAGAAGGCATCAGGCCTGTTCGGAGAGGCCCTCACTGCTATGGGCTCCATATGACTGACTCTCCCCCTCTCGCTCTGGCCTATAGTAGTGCACTATTTGGGGAATAGGGCAGCATTTAGGATTCATTAATAAGATGAAATGGTGAAAAGAAGAATATGGCTCCCGAGTGGCGCAGCGGTCTAAAGCACTGCATCTCAGTGCAAGAGGTATCACTACAGACTCTGGTTCGAATCCCGGCTCTATCACATCCGGCCGTGATTGGGAATCCCGTAGGGCGACACACAAAATGGCCCAGCGTCGTCCGGGTTTGGCCGGGGTAGGTCGTCATTGTAAGTAAGAATTTGTTCTTAACTGACCTGCCTAGTTAAATAAAACATTTAAAAAACACACTGGATGGTCAAGCCTGATGGGAGTTTTTCAACTAGTGTGTGAGCGAGGCAGGAAGGAACCTTGTGCAACTTCCTCCCACTGTAAGGTCACAGTGAGGTCATTGTAACAGTGTTTACAGAGTCATGATGCAGCAACATGATACTGCTTAGCCTGTATAATATAGTCCAATACCTAGGTCTGGCACAAGCACCATATAACAGTGGGTTCTGGATGAAGACTGTCATGGAAATAAAATAATTATATAAACAGGCCATCAGCTTTTACTTCCTGCTTTGTTCCTATGGCTACACTCGCAATGGCCGCCAGTTCACCCATTATGCCATCATTGACTTAAATGTGGCGGCCAGTTTACCAATTATGCCATCATTGACTTGAATGTGGCGGCCAGTTTACCCATTATGCAATCATTGACTTGAATGTGGCGGCCAGTTTACCCCATTATGCCATCATTGACTTGAATGGGGACGGCAGTACTATTCAGTACATTGCTGTGGCAGCACGTGCAGTCAGGAGAGGAGAAAATGTGAGACTTAAAAAAAAAAAAAAAAAAAATTACGAACAGTTACCGCCATCCAAAATCCCATGACCGTCACAGCCCTACCCGTACCTTACATAAAACCCTGCCAATGCTGTTCCAGGACAAACACAGGATAAACTAAGGTACGGTTCAAGGAAGCACAGGATAAACTAAGGTACGGTTCTAGGAAGCACAGGATAAACTAAGGTACGGTTCTAGGAAGCACAGGATAAACTAAGGTACGGTTCTAGGAAGCACAGGATAAACTAAGGTACGGTTCTAGGAAGCACAGGATAAACTAAGGTACGGTTCTAGGAAGCACAGGATAAACTAAGGTACGGTTCTAGGAAGCACAGAGGCTTCTTTCAGTCAGATCTCAGAACAGTACGTTATTAATTTTATTTATTTATTTCACCTTTATTTAACTAGGTAGGCTAGTTTAGAACAAGTTCTCATTTGCAACTGCGACCTGGCCAAGATAAAGCAAAGCAGTATGACACAGACAACAACACAGATTTACACATGGAGTAAACAATAACCAAGTCAATAACACAATAAACAAATCAATGACACAGTAGAAAAAATAAAGTCTATATACAGTGTGTGCAAAAGGCATGAGGAGGTAGGCAATAAATAGGCCATAGGAGCGAATAGTTACAATTTACCAGATTAACACTGGAATGATACATGAGCAGATGATGTGCAAGTAGAAATACTGGTGTGCAAAAGAGAAGAAAAGTAAATAAAAACAGTATGGGGATGAGGTAGGTAGATTGGGTGGGCTATTTACCGATGGACTATGTACAGCTGCAGCGATCGGTTAGCTGCTCAGATAGTTGATGTTTGAAGTTGTTGAGGGAAATAAAAGTCTCCAACTTCAGCGATTTTTGCAATTCGTTCCAGTCACTGGCAGCAGAGAATTGTAAGGAAAGGCGGCTAAATGAGGTGTTGGCTTTGGGGATGATCAGTGAGATATACCTGCTGGAACGTGTGCTACGGGTGGGTGTTGTTATCGTGAACAGTGAACTGAGATAAGGCGGAGCTCTACCTAGCATAGACTTATAGATGACCTGGAGCCAGTGGTTCTGGCGACGAATATGTAGCGAGGGCCAGCCGACTAGAGCATACAGGTCGCAGTGGTGGGTGTTATAAGGTGATTTGGTAACAAAACGGATAGCACTGTGAAAGACTGCATCCAGTTTGCTGAGTAGAGTGTTGGAAGCTATTTTGTAGATGACATCGCCAAAGTCGAGGATCGGTAGGATTGTCAGTTTCACTAGGGTAAGTTTGGCGGTGTGAGTGAAGGAGGATTTGTTGCGAAATAGAAAGCCGATTCTAGATTTGATTTTTGATTGGAGATGTTTAATATGAGTCTGGAAGGAGAGTTTACAGTCTAACCAGACACCTAGGTATTTGTAGTTGTCCACATATTCTAGGTCGGAACCATCCAGGGTGGTGATGCTCGTCAAGCGGGCGGGTGCGGGCAGTGAACGGCTGAAAAGTATGCATTTGGTTTTACTAGCATTTAAGAGCAGTTGGAGGCCACGGAAGGAGTGTTGTACGGCATTGAAGCTCGTTTGGAGGTTAGTTAGCACAGTGTCCAAGGAAGGGCCAGAAGTATACAGAATGGAGTCGTCTGCGTAGAGGTGGATCAGGGAATCGCCCGCAGCAAGAGCGACATCATTGATATATACAGAGAAAAGTGTCAGCCCGAGAATTGAACCCTGTGGTACCCCCATAGAGACTGCCAGAGGTCGGGACAACATGCCCTCCGATTTGACACACTGAACTCTATCAGAGAAGTAGTTGGTGAACCAGGCAAGGCAGTCATTAGAAAAACCAAGGCTATTGAGTCTGCCGATAAGAATACGGTGATTGACAGAGTCGAAAGCCTTGGCCAGGTCGATGAAGACGGCTGCACAGTACTGTCTTTTATCGATGGCGGTTATGATATCGTTTAGTACCTTGAGCGTGGCTGAGGTGCACCCGTGACCGGCTCGGAAGCCTGATTGCACAGCAGAGAGGGTACAGTGGGATTCGAAATGATCAGTGATGTGTTTATTAAATTGGCTTTGGAAGACTTTAGATAGGCAGGGCAGGATGGATATAGGTCTGTAACAGTTTGGGTCTAGGGTGTCACCCCCTTTGAAGAGGGGGATGACCGCAGCAGCTTTCCAATCTTTAGGGATCTCAGACGATACGAAAGAGAGGTTGAACAGGCTGGTAATAGGGGTTGCAACAATGGTGGCGGATAGTTTTAGAAAGAGAGGGTCCAGATTGTCTAACCCGGCTGATTTGTATGGGTCCAGGTTTTACGGGTCCAGGTTTTGCAGCTCTTTCAGAACATCTGCTGTCTGGATTTGGGTGAAGGAGAAGCTGGGGAGGCTTGGGCGACTAGCTGCGGGGGAGTCGGAGCTGTTGGCCGGGGTTGGAGTAGCCAGGAGGAAGGCATGGCCAGCGGTTGAGAAATGCATATTGAAATGTTCGATTATCATGGATTTATCAGTGGTGACCGTGTTACCTAGCCTCAGTGCAGTGGGCAGCTGGGAGGAGGTGCTCTTGTTCTCCATGGACTTTACAGTGTCCCAAAACTTTTTGGAGTTAGAGCTACAGGATGCGGATTTCTGCTTGAAAAAGCTAGGCTTTGCTGACTTCCCTGAACAGTTGCATATAGTGGGGACTATTCGATACTATTGCAGTCCGCCATAGGATGTTTTTGTGCTGGTCAAGGGCAGTCAGGTCTGGAGTGAACCAAGGGCTATATCTGTTCTTAGTTCTGCATTTTTTGAACGGGGCATGCTTATTTAAGATGGTGAGGAAATTACTTTTAAAGAACAACCATGCATCCTCTACTGACGGGATGAGGTCATTATCCTTCCAGGATCGATAAGAAAGGCCTGCTAGCTGAAGTGTTTTAGGGAGCGTTTGACAGTGATGAGGGGTGGTCGTTTGACCGCGGACCCATAGCTGATGCAGTGATCGCTGAGATCCTGATTGTAAACAGCGGAGGTGTATTTGGAGGGCAAGTTGGTCAGGATAATGTCTATGAGGGTGCCCATGTTTACAGATTTAGGGTTGTACCTGGTGGGTTCCTTGATGATTTGTGTGAGATTGAGGGCACCTAGCTTAGATTGTAGGACTGCCGTGGTGGTAAGCATATCCCAGTTTAGGTCACCTAACAGAACGAACTCTAAAGCTAGATGGGGGGCGATCAATTCACAAATGGTGTCCAGGGCACAGCTGGGGGCGGAGGGAGGTCGATAGCAGGTTAATTTTTAAAAGTAGAAGTTCAAACTGTTTGGGTATAGACCTGGAAAGTATGACAGAACTTTGCAGGCTCTCTCTGCAGTAGATTGCAACTCCTCCCCCTTTGGCAGTTCTATCTTGATGGAATATGTTGTAGCTGGGTATGAAAATCTCAGAATTGTTGGTGGCCTTCCTAAGCCAGGATTCAGACACGGCAAGGACATCAGGGTTGGCGGAGTGTGCTAAAGCAGTGAGCAAAACAAACTTAGGGAGGAGGCGCCTGATGTTGACATGCATGAAACCAAGGTTTTTTCGATCACAGAAGTCAACAAATGAGGGTGCCTGGGGACACGCAGGGCCTGGGTTTACCTCCACATCACCCGAGGAACAGAGGCGGAGTAGGATGAGGGTACGGCTAAAGGCTATCAAAACTGGTCACCTAGAGCGTTGGGGACAAAGAATAAGCAGATTTCTGAGCAGATTTCTGGGCGTGGTAGAAGAGATTCAGGGCATAATGTGCAGACAGGGGCATGGTGGGGTGTGGGTACAGCGGAGGTAAGCCCAGGCACTGAGTGATGAGAGGTTGTATCTCTGGATAAGCTGGTTATAATGGGTGAAGTCACCGCATGTGTGGGAGGTGGGACAAAGGAGGTATCAGAGGTATAATGAGTGGAACTAGGGGCTCCGCAGTAAACTAAAACAATGATAACTAACCTAAACAACAGTATACAAGGCATATTGACATATTAGAGACATACAGCAAGGCATAAAGTAATCACAGGTGTTGATTTGGGGAGCTAACGAAAACAACAACAGGTAAAATGGCATTGTTTTGAGGTTCCATTCTCCTTGTATGGAATGAGGGTGTCATTTCTAAAGACATCCCAACTGGGTTAGTTAGTTAGAAATGGGTTCAGTGTGACTGAACAACAGGGTTGTATGACTGAGCTAAAATCATAAAGGTCACACAGTCAAAGGGCCTTAAGGGTTTCACGTTATGGGTCTAAAGCTTTAGGCTTGTTGTTCAACAACCCTGCGATAGAACATGTCAACTAGGGGAAAACAGACCTGTTCCTAAATTGGCCTACTGCATGTTGGCGGGAAGGAGGGGGCAGAGAGGATATGCTGAGGTCGTTTTTTTATAGATATTTTTGTTGAAATAGACATGTTCGCGCTTCCTCATCAGCTTCCTCATTCTCTTCCTCTTCCTTCCTACCCTCTTCTTAGTCCCATCCCTCTCTCCTGCTCCTCTGAGGGCCCATCAGCAGTTAGACACCGGCAGGCCTGAAACTGACCCCCATTAAGAGCAGAGAGCGAGGCGATACACCAGGGAACAGGCCATCAGCTGTGCAGAGCCACGACGAGAGCCACGACGCCCTCCTAGCCAGAGCCACGACGCCCTCCTAGCCAGAGCCACGACGCCCTCCTAGCCAGAGCCACGACGCCCTCCTAGCCAGAGCCACGACGCCCTCCTAGCCAGAGCCACGACGCCCTCCTAGCCAGAGCCACGACGCCCTCCTAGCCAGAGCCACGACGCCCTCCTAGCCAGAGCCACAACGCCCTCCTAGCCAGAGCCACAACGCCCTCCTAGCCAGAGCCACAACGCCCTCCTAGCCAGAGCCACAACGTCCTCCTAGCCAGAGCCACAACGTCCTCCTAGCCAGAGCCACAATGTCCTACTGATTTCCACAGCACATACCAGCTAACTATCCATCTAGCAGCAATTTGTCTGATGGTTTCCTCTCCTTTAGAACACACCACTACATCTCATTACAGACATTCAAGAGGAACGTTCACTAAATACACCTCTTCATCCTCAATAATTGATGCTTCTGCTGCCTCCTCTCCCCCCCACAGCGCTGAGTGGACAGAACAGTGACAGTGGGAAGGTGATGGACAGTCAGCCAGGAGCACGGCACAGGGCCGTCAGTCACCACAAATCGCATCTCATTTATCTACTGAACCACAGACCTGCTCTACTCTGTCCTGTCCTGCTGAACCACAGACCTGCACTACTCTGTCCTGTCCTGCTGAACCACAGACCTGCACTACTCTGTCCTGTCCTGCTGAACCACAGACCTGCACTACTCTGTCCTGTCCTGCTGAACCACAGACCTGCTCTACTCTGTCCTGTCCTGCTGAACCACAGACCTGCACTACTCTGTCCTGTCCTGCTGAACCACAGACCTGCTCTACTCTGTCCTGTCCTGCTGAACCACAGACCTGCTCTACTCTGTCCTGTCCTGCTGAACCACAGACCTGCACTACTCTGTCCTGTCCTGCTGAACCACAGACCTGCACTACTCTGTCCTGTCCTGCTGAACCACAGACCTGCACTACTCTGTCCTGTCCTGCTGAACCACAGACCTGCACCTCTGGGGTTTATATCATAAACCCCCGAGGTGCCTTATTGTTATTATAAACTGGTTACCAACGTAAATAGAGCAGTAATACCCGTGGAATACGGTCTGATATATCACAGCTGTCAGCCAATCAGCATTCGGGGCTCGATTGGCTGACGGCCGTGATATATCATGGGTATGACAAAACATTACTTTTTTACTGCTCTAATTACCTTGGTAACCAGTTTCTAATAGCAATAAAGCACCTTGGGGGTTTGTGGTATATGGCCAATATACCACGTCTAACGGCTGTATCCAGGCACTCCACGTTGCGTCGTGCTTAAGAACAGCCCTTAGCCGTGGTATATTGGTCATATATCATACTGCCTTATTGCTTAAATGAAAAGGCTGTGAGCGAGTCTTTCGTCTGCATGTGCGTGATTGGCTGGGGAACAACGAGTGTGTGCTGCTGGTGCCGAGGGGAACCTTGTTTAAACCGGTCTGAAGGCTCCTCTTGGTTCACTAAGATAAATTCACTGGGATACTGTGCGCAATTGTACAGGATAGTCTAGGCCAGTGGTCACCAACCGGTCGATCCCGATCAACTGGTTGATCTCCAAGGCATTTCTAGTCGATTACGAATACTCTCTGTAAAAGCCAATGATAAAGTCTTGACCTCCCATTTGTATGTATTGGTCTCGTGCTGTTGGTGGTAGGTGCACCTGATTCAGCTGACCTGCACGTCGGGAGGCTGAACTGTCTGCAGGAACAAACTCTGCCTTTCCCGGCAGGCCCGGGGAGAGCAAATCAAGTGCACTATAGGCCTGCCGCTGGCCAATCGGATGGCTCAGAAGACCGTGTCTGCAGTAACGTAGCAGGCGTAAATGAAAGCTTGAGTAAAGTTGATACGGTGAGATTTAAACTTCTATATAACCCCGACTAGAGAGGAGACTGTCAAACGAATGCAGCACAGAGCTGCTGTTGGTATGAGTTTATGAGCTGGTTTCAAATCATATGTTTTTCCATGTACTTGGTTGAATCCATTTCAAAATGGATAACAGTGCAGAAGCCTGTGCACTGCAGCCAGAAAGCACAAATGAAAAGAGGAGGATTTCACAACCAACCACAATCTACATTTTCACTAGGATCAGAAAACCCTTTTATTCTAATTTAAATGGTAGTAGCAACCATTCCCTCTCGATTCTGATCCCAGACTGATTCCATGGATTCAAACTCCCACCAACCATTAATACACTTTACGGACTGCAGTTCGCTAGATAAATACAAGCTTAATCTGGGAAATTCAATCACTTTTGCTGAAAGAACGCCCAGTCATGAGTAAGGAGTTTTAAAGCCACTGCTATGGTCTAAAAGGACAGTTTTATTATGCTATTAGCAACATAAATAGACTGAGCCTGGATACCCAGCCAGCCAGCCAGCCAGCCAGCCAGTCACCCAGACCGTCACCCACCCAGTCAGTCACAGACAACCCCGTCGGTCCCACATCAACCCAGCCAGCCAGCCAGCCAGCCAGTCAGTCACCCAGACCGTCACCCACCCAGTCAGTCACAGACAACCCCGTCGGTCCCACATCAACCCAGCCAGCCAGCCAGCCAGTCAGTCAGTCAGTCAGTCACCACAGACCGTCACCCACCCAGTCAGTCACAGACAACCCCGTCGGTCCCACATCAACCCAGCCAGCCAGCCAGTCAGTCAGTCACCCAGAGCGTCACCCACCCAGTCAGTCACAGACAACCCCGTCGGTCCCACATCAACCCAGCCTAGCTGTCCTGAGGTGACACACAAGAGAGAAAGACCATTCTTTATCAACTGGCTAACGGTCATAGATTCTCTCTCTTTCCACTGCTCCCCCTCCGGTTCCTCTTTCCTCTCCTCCCCCTTTTTTCAGGGGCACTGGGTTCAGACTGACAGAGTCTAGCACAAACAACGGGGGGGTGAAGGGAAAGAGAGAGAGCTAGAGAGAGTACTGGATCCATACTGATTCTAGGGTTGTTTTATGTCGTCTTGTATGAGACATTGAGATGCCATTCAGATAGAAGATAACACAGACAGAGAAACAGACATTTTCTTTGTGTCTGCCTTGCATCAAACACAGACAGAGAAGTAGACATAAACAATCAACCAAGATGAAAACAGAGCCTCTACTCTCCTGTGTTATTGGTGGGGTTGCAGGGCGGGCGGGGCAGGGCACAGAGGGCAGGGCACAGAGGGCAGGGCACAGAGGGCAGGGCAGGGCACAGAGGGCAGGGCAGGGCACAGAGGGCAGGGCACAAAGGGCAGGGAAGACAGGGTGGGCAGGGCAGAGAGGGCAGGGCAGAGAGGGTGGGCAGGGCAGAAAGCTCTGTAGTGAAGCAGCAGGAAGCAGCAGGAAGCAGTAGCAGAGAGATATGTTGTTGTGTGGTTTGGCGTGGTGTGAAGCAAAGGCTGGCAGGCTAACCTGCAGACAAGCACACAGCAGACAGGTGAAAGACCACTGCCTCCCTATAGGCCTCCATTGTTTTACCTATCATATATTGCGTGTGTGTGGAGTTTTCCTTCCTGTACGTTGTTGCTAATAGTTCACCAAGGTCAGCCTGATCTCCCTGCACCTCTCTGTCTCGCTCTAATAATCCAATCTCTTCTTTACTGAACACTGTGAGCTAGGGATGAGGGGAGGTTGAGAGCTAGGGATGAGGGGAGGTTGAGAGCGGGGGGCAGGCTGAGGGGAGGTTGAGAGCGGAGGGCAGGCTGAGGGGAGGTTGAGAGCGGAGGGCAGGCTGAGGGGAGGTTGAGAGCGGAGGGCAGGCTGAGGGGAGGTTGAGAGCGGAGGGCAGGCTGAGGGGAGGTTGAGAGCGGAGGGCAGGCTGAGGGGAGGTTGAGAGCGGAGGGCAGGCTGAGGGGAGGTTGAGAGCGGAGGGCAGGCTGAGGGGAGGTTGAGAGCGGAGGGCAGGCTGAGGGGAGGATGAGAGCGGAGGGCAGGCTGAGGGGAGGTTGAGAGCGGAGGGCAGGCTGAGGGGAGGTTGAGAGCGGAGGGCAGGCTGAGGGGAGGTTGAGAGCGGAGGGCAGGCTGAGGGGAGGATGAGAGCGGAGGGCAGGCTGAGGGGAGGATGAGAGCGGAGGGCAGGCTGAGGGCCAGGCGGAGGGCAGGCTGAGGGGAGGTGAGAGCGGAGGGCAGGCTGAGGGGAGGATGAGAGCGGAGGGCAGGCTGAGGGGAGGATGAGAGCGGAGGGCAGGCTGAGGGGAGGTTGAGAGCGGAGGGCAGGCTGAGGGGAGGTTGAGAGCGAGGGCAGGCTGAGGGGAGGTTGAGAGCGGAGGGCAGGCTGAGGGGAGGATGGAGTTGAGTGGGGGTCATAGATTCAATTGAACGGTAATTGAGCAAATTGCTGTTTAAAAAAAAAGAAATTAAACAGCATTTACAGAGGCAGGGCTCTCCTGTAAAGTACAAAAATGTCAGAGGCATCTCCATAAATCACTAGTCTGAAGCCTTGCAGAGCCATGACCAGCCAGAGCCAGGGGAGGGGAAGCCAGGACCAGCCAGAGGAGGGGGGAAGCCAGGACCAGCCAGAGCCAGGGGAGGGGAAGCCATGACCAGCCAGAGCCAGGGGAGGGGCCAGGGAAGCCATCACCAGCCAGAGCCAGGGGAGGGGAGGGGAAGCCATGACCAGCCAGAGCCAGGGGAGGGGAAGCCATGACCAGCCAGAGCCAGGGGAGGGGAAGGGGAAGCCATGACCAGCCAGAGCCAGGGGAGGGGAAGGGGAAGCCATGACCAGCCAGAGCCAGGGGAGGGGAAGGGGAAGCCATGACCAGCCAGAGCCAGGGGAGGGGAAGGGAAGCCATGACCAGCCAGAGCCAGGGGAGGGGAAGGGGAAGCCATGACCAGCCAGAGCCAGGGGAGGGGAAGGGGAAGCCATGACCAGCCAGAGCCAGAGGAGGGGAGGGGAAGGGGAGGGGAAGCCAGGACCCGCCAGAGCCAGGGGAGGGGAAGCCATCACCAGCCAGAGCCAGGGGAGGGGGGAAGCCATCACCAGCCAGAGCCAGGGAAGCCATCACCAGCCAGAGCCAGGGAAGCCATGACCAGCCAGAGCCAGGGAAGCCATCACCAGCCAGAGCCAGGGGAGGGGAAGCCATGACCAGCCAGAGCCAGGGGAGGGGAAGCCATGACCAGCCAGAGCCAGGGGAGGGGAAGCCATGACCAGCCAGAGCCAGGGGAGGGGGGAAGCCATGACCAGCCAGAGCCAGGGAGGGGGAAGCCATGACCAGCCAGAGCCAGGAGGGGAAGCCATGACCAGCCAGAGCCAGGGGAGGGGAAGCCATGACCAGCCAGAGCCAGGGGAGGGGAAGCCATGACCAGCCAGAGCCAGGGGAGGGGAAGCCATGACCAGCCAGAGCCAGGGGAGGGGAAGCCATGACCAGCCAGAGCCAGGGAGGGGAAGCCATGACCAGCCAGAGCCAGGGGAGGGGAAGCCATGACCAGCCAGAGCCAGGGGAGGGGAAGCCATGACCAGCCAGAGCCAGGGGAGGGGAAGCCATGACCAGCCAGAGCCAGGGAGGGGAAGCCATGACCAGCCAGAGCCAGGGGAGGGGAAGCCATCACCAGCCAGAACCAGGGGAGGGGAAGCCATGACCAGCCAGAGGAGGGGAGGGGAAGCCAGGACCAGCCAGAGCCAGGGGAGGAGAAGCCATGACCAGCCAGAGGAGGGGAGGAGAAGCCATGACCAGCCAGAGGAGGGGAGGGGAAGCCATGACCAGCCAGAGAGCCCTCTCTCCTGGCC
>NC_056433.1:83293348-83300848 GCF_018296145.1 Oncorhynchus tshawytscha
ACTTACCCTACATTATTCATCTCATATGCATACGTTGATACTGTACTCTATATCATCGACTGCGTCCTTATTTAATACATGTATCACTAGCCACTTTAACTATGCCACTTGGTTTACATACTTATCTCATATGTATATACTGTACTCGATATCATCTACTGTATCTTGCCTATGCTGCTCTGTACCATCACTCATTCATATATCCTTATGTACATATTCTTTATCCCCTTACACTGTGTATAAGACAGTAGTTTTTTTGGAATTGTTAGTTAGATTACTTGTTCGTTATTACTGCATTGTCGGAACTAGAAGCACAAGCATTTCGCTACACTCGCATTAACATCTGCTAACCATGTGTATGTGACAAATAAAATTGGATTTGATTTGATTTGTCAGAGCTTAGTTTAGTCTCAGTTTGATAGTGCAGTGACTGTACTGTCTCGCCCCCCCCTGCTCTCTCCAGCTGAATGGGAGGGTGGAGCCGCCCCCCTGCTCTCTCCAGCTGAATGGGAGGGTGGAGCCGCCCCCCTGCTCTCTCCAGCTGAATGGGAGGGTGGAGCCGCCCCCCCCCTCTCTCCAGCTGAATGGGAGGGTGGAGCCGCCCCCCTCCTCTCTCCAGCTGAATGGGAGGGTGGAGCCGCCCCCTGCTCTCTCCAGCTGAATGGGAGGGTGGAGCCGCCCCCCTGCTCTCCAGCTGAATGGGAGGGTGGAGCCGCCCCCTGCTCTCTCCAGCTGAATGGGAGGGTGGAGCCGCCCCCCTGCTCTCTCCAGCTGAATGGGAGGGTGGAGCCGCCCCCCTGCTGCTCTCCAGCTGAATGGGAGGGTGGAGCCGCCCCCGCCCCTGCTCTCTCCAGCTGAATGGGAGGGTGGAGCCGCCCCCTGCTCTCTCCAGCTGAATGGGAGGGTGGAGCCGCCCCCTGCTCTCTCCAGCTGAATGGGAGGGTGGAGCCGCCCCCCTGCTCTCTCCAGCTGAATGGGAGGGTGGAGCCGCCCCCCCCCCTGCTCTCTCCAGCTGAATGGGAGGGTGGAGCCGCCCCCCTGCTCTCTCCAGCTGAATGGGAGGGTGGAGCCGCCCCCTGCTCTCTCCAGCTGAATGGGAGGGTGGAGCCGCCCGCCCCCCAGCTCATTTGTCATCCATCAAAATAGAAGAAGAGAGGGAAGCTTTCATTGGTCGGTACATTTACTGTAGAGAGCTAACACAGTGCCAATGTCATAAAAGGTAAGAGACTGCCTTGCCTGCTCGCTCCGGACAGTCTGTGGGTGGTCGGGGTCAATCTCTGAGGAACATCATCTGCCAAGGTCAATATGATTGGGATATTTTTTTTTTTTTTTTGGACTCCGACCATGAGGACAACGATGATGCATCGGGTGCCGTGCTTACTCAATAACGTTTAGGTCAAAAGGATGGATCAATGAGTCGATATTAGGTCTGTCCTCAAATATAGATCAATATGAATGTCCCCCATCATCCTCTCTCACCGATCCATCCAGGTCCTTCCAGACAGCTGTTAGTCACCTTGTTTGGTGTGCGTTGGAGAATAAGGAGCTTCTCTTCAAAGGGGGTCTCTTCTGAAGTGTTTGTCTCGCCTCCCTTCTCTTCTAGCAGGGTTCTAGGAATAAAGCGGGCCCCCCCTGCCCCCTTCACTGGGCCCCCCCCCCCTCTCCTTCACTGGCCCCCCCCCCCTCTCCTTCACTCAGGCAAAGAAGAATCATGTTGAAAACATCACCACTGTAGGCCATACAACGTATGTGATTTAAGCACATTTCTCAAGATATTTTAGCTTTTAATTTTGTTTTAATTTGTAAAAATGTTGAGAAACATAATTCCACTTTGACATTATGGGGTTATAGTGTGCAGGCCAGTGACACAAAATCTCTATTTAATCCATTTTAAATTCACGCTGTAACACACCAAAAAATATGTGGAAAAAGTCAAGGGGTGTAAAAACTTTCTATGTAATGCAAGTTTACATGACCTATTGGTTTCTGCCTCCCAGTAAGCTGTAGGTTACTACGCTAACAGCTTGCTAGCTAGCTAGCTAAAAAAACAGCAAGCAAACTAACGTTAGCATTTTAGCTTCCCACATCCCCCTCCATGTAAAACACGATTTATAAATAATTAGCCTCTGGCAAATATTCCTGTCGCCTACTCATCAGTGTAACCTACAACCTGATCCCAGTTTGATAAGCTGCTTCAATGCATTTGTTCCCATATCAGAGAAAAATCTAACTTCATATCACAGAGAAAGGAGGTATTACTCCACAACAAAATACCTGTTTTTGAAGGGGGGGGGGGTCTAAAAAAGCCTAGAATGGTTGTTTGGCTTGTTTGAACAGTCGCTGAGATTATATGCGGTGATCTATGCAGAAAAGGCTCATTTGATGCAGTAGCCTAGACAGTAGATCAGATTAGGGACCCAAGAGACAACACTCACACACACACTACTCCCCCAGGGCTCTGTAATGACTGATACGGCGCTTCTCAGACTTTTCAGGAAGCACAGAAGTAAGGAGAACGCCGGAGCATATTACGAAGGAGCCTTTTGTAAGGAAAAAGGACGTCGCAACACAGCGCTATGCTCCATATCTACCGTCTCTGTAGAGTGTGTTGGCAAGCTCTGCTTGCGAGAGCCCCTTGGAATTTCTCCAATGCAAGGCATTCCTGGGATGGCTTTCCCCCCCTCAAAACAGACAACCCCCCTAAAAAAAAAAAAACTTCACAGACAGAGGGGCATGGTGAGGCAAGCAGGCCAGATGTCCATTCCTGCGGGACCCCATCTTGATTGCTATGGAGGGGTCGAGCAGAAGATACAGGGGTCCAGTCCTCTCCTCTGGGTCCTGAGCCTGAGCTGACAGGTCCGTGGTGGCAGGAGGCTGCTGTCCAGCCAGGCTGAAACTCTTGCTAAAATACTAAAAATGTCTGTTAAATGCTGTATATTTTATGAAGAAAATATGTTGTCTCGTACACCGGATAGGGGCAGTAAATTAATTACATAAAAATCATACAATGTGATTTTCTGGATTTTTGTTTTAGATTCCGTCTCTCACAGTTGAAGTGTACCTATGATAAAAAAAATTACAGACCTCTACATGCTTTGTAAGTAGGAAAACCTGCAAAATCGTCAGTGTATCAAATACGTATATTAGTTTTTTTTTACAGGTTCAGCCATAGTCGTACAGTACCCCTGGAGCAAATTAGAGTTAAGTGCCTTGCTCAAGGGCACAATGACAGCTTTTTCACCTGGTTGCCTCAGGTATTCAAAAACAGCAACCTTTTGGTTACTGGCCCAATGCTCTAACTGCTAGGCTACCTACCAACCTATATTACTGTCAGCGCGGTTACTTCAGCCCACTCTACTCTGGCCTCGTGCGACTGATGGGAATTACGCTGGATCACATGCAGCACAAAAAAGGGCAAGCCACGCACGAGGAACGCCCCGTCTCTATTTTATTAGCCCATGTCAGAGCCGTCACAGACGAGCGTGCACACAAACACAGATGAAAAACACACAGCACATGACCGATTCCACGTGAGATGCTTCTTCTAATTTTCCCTCCACCTCGCACAACAGATCCAGTCAGCTGATTTTTAGCGGACACATGAGCAGGACACACACACACACACACACACCTCTTGAAATAGAAGGTTAACCAAGCAGAAATACGGAGCAGTTGTGTGTTGTGGTGATGACCGAATACGGAGATTAATGCGAGTACAGTGTGTGTGTGTGTGTCCAGGGGTCGCGTTAAGAGTTCACAAATGCACATTTTCAAAACACAGACGCATTATTTAAAAAAATTCGAAGAAAATCTTGGTTTTAAAACCATTTCACCTGCATTTTATATTGAAAGTCAACCGTTTTGTTTTGGTTCTATTAGAGTGACTAGGAACATGCAGCTATTGTTCTCCTTCACAGAAAATTCATCAACGCACCGCTGTCTGGCTAGCAGCCACACAAGTCAATGAGCTTACAATGAAAAAGCAAAAGGTATTTAATTTTTTTGCAAAAACAATGCACGGCCATCATATTTCTGATGTTTATTATAGAAAGAATTTAGCCAGCTACATTCTCCTAATGTTTTGCTTTAAAAAGTTCATCTTGAATTTTACCGGAGAAAAGGCTACCCGGAGAACAGCAGCAGAGAAACGTCGTACACAGTCAGAGCGCGTTGTCTGCTGATAGACCATTAGTGAATTCTCATCCCAGTGGAGAAGTGCAACTGAAGCACAAAATGAGTCTGATACCGAGCAGAAATTAAAATAAGAACCATTTTTAGATCTGCGTTTACAAAAAGACAGCAAGAGATGTCTTTTTTTTTCCTGCATTGAAAATATGCAGAATTCTGCCTGAGGGCCTTTAAAAAAAAAAAAAAATGTTTTTGCCACAGCAATGCTGTCAGGAGAAGACTGACGGGGGGCCTGCGCAGGTTAGGCCAGGTCATGCTAAACATCAACAGGGCTAATATGTCAGGCTGACTATTGACATACAGTGTCCCTGCCTCAAAACCAGCCGTACACACGCAGCCTGAAAATACCTCAGCCTGAAAATACCTCAGCCACCGGGTAAAGCAGCCTGAAAATACCTCAGCCTCGTACTCTAAACCGGGCTGGGACCCAACTCAGCCTCAGCCTCGTACCCTAAACCTGGCTGGGACCCAACTCAGCCTCGTACCCTAAACCTGGCTGGGACCCAACTCAGCCTCAGCCTCGTACCCTAAACCTGGCTGGGACCCAACTCAGCCTCAGCCTCGTACCCTAAACCTGGCTGGGACCCAACTCAGCCTCAGCCTCGTACTCTAAACCTGGCTGGGCAGTATTCACTAGGCCTCAAAACATTTACGATCAGAAATGTAAAATGATTCATGTACTATCCTCCGTTTGAAAAAGTTGTTTTGCACATGATCCTGGGGCTGAACATTGACAAGTCTCTCTCTAGTAACCTACATACCTGCTGTAGTTTAACATGGAGTGTCTCAGTTACCTTACATATTGCGTCCTCGTTGGCCCGTTCATATGAGCACAGTCCTGATGGCACAGCCTGAAAAAGTTACTCAGGCATTTTTTCACATGCGTCAAGATCACATAAGACTCTGGCAAATGCCAAGCGGAATGTGGCGGAGCGCTGGTTAGCAATTAAAATACCAAGATCATGCCAAGGAGAGTCCTAGTCGCCATGAATAACGGATTAGTCCCAGAAGAGAAGAAGAGGACAGAGGCAGGAGAAGAAAAGAGAGATGGGACACAGGGTGGTTAATGAATACTTTTTTCAAGACATAGATACGAGATCACTGGGTTTTAGCCAGCAGACTGATGTCATAGGGAGAGAATGTGGCTGCCAGGCGTCTGGGATAGCCTCACCTGCCAGGCGTCTGGGATAGCCTCACCTGCCAGGCATCTGGGATAGCCTCACCTGCCAGGCATCTGGGATAGCCTCACCTGCCAGGCATCTGGGATAGCCTCACCTGCCAGGCTGACAGGCATCTGGGATAGCCTCACCTGCCAGGCTGACAGGCATCTGGGATTGCCTCACCTGCCAGGCTGACAGGCATCTGGGATAGCCTCACCTGCCAGGCTGACAGGCATCTGGGATAGCCTCACCTGCCAGGTTTACAGGGATAGCCTTACCTGCTTGTGGACTTCAGGAAACAGCAGAGGGAACACCCCCCCATCCACATCGATGGAACAGTAGTGGAGAGGGTAGCAAGTTTTAAGTTCCTCGGCATACACATCACAGACAAACTGAATTGGTCCACTCACACAGACAGCATCGTGAGGAAGGCGCAGCAGCGCCTCTTCAACCTCAGGAGGCTGAAGAAATTCGGCTTGTCACCAAAAGCACACAAACTTCTACAGATGCACAATCGAGAGCATCCTGGCGGGCTGTATCACCGCCTGGTATGGCAACTGCACCGCCCTCAACCGTAAGGCTCTCCAGAGGGTAGTGAGGTCTGCACAACGCATCACCGGGGGCAAACTACCTGCCCTCCAGGACACCTACACCACCCGATACTACAGGAAGGCCATAAAGATCATCAAGGAAAGCAACCACCCGAGCCACTGCCTGTTCACCCCGCTGTCATCCAGAAGGCGAGGTCAGTACAGGTGCATCAAAGCTGGGACCGAGAGACTGAAAAACAGCTTCTATCTCAAGGCCATCAGACTGTTAAACAGCCACCACTAACATTGAGTGGCTACTGCCAACACACTGTCAATGACACTGACTCTACTCCAGCCACTTTAATCATGGGAATTGATGGGAAATGATGTAAATATATCACTAGCCACTTTAAACAATGCTACCTTATATAATGTTTCTTACCCTACATTGTTCATCTCATATGCATACGTATATACTGTACTCTATATCATCGACTGCATCCTTATGTAATACATGTATCACTAGCCACTAACTATGCCACTTGGTTTACATACTTATCTCATATGTATATACTGTACTCGATATCATCTACTGTATCTTGCCTATGCTGCTCTGTACCATCACTCATTCATATATCCTTATGTACATATTCTTTATCCCCTTACACTGTGTATAAGACAGTAGTTTTTTGGGGAATTGTTAGATTACTTGCTCGTTATTACTGCATTGTCGGAACTAGAAGCACAAGCATTTCGCTACACTCGCATTAACATCTGCTAACCATGTGTAAAAAAAATTTGATTTAAAATTTAAAATTTGATTTGCCAGGTTTACAGGGACAAACACCACCGTTCAAAAGATTGGGGTCGCTTAGAAATGTCCTTGTTTTTGAAAGGACATTGTATGTCCATTAAAATAATCAGAAATACAGTGTAGACATTGCTAATGTTGTAAATGATTACTGTAGCTGGAAACGGCTTATTTTTTATGGGAATATTTACATAAGCGAACAGAGGCTCATTATCAGCAACCATCACTCCTGTGTTCCAATGGCACGTTGTGTTAGCTAATAATAGTTTATAATTTTAAAAGGCTAATTGATCAATAGAAAACCCTTCTGCTATTATGTTAGCACAGCTAACATGTCTCTTGTGAGTGTGTGTGTCTCTCTGGTGTGTGTGTGTGTGTGTGTGTGTGTCTCTCTGGTGTGTGTGTGTGTGTGTCTCTCTCTGGTGTGTGTGTGTGTGTGTGTGTGTGTCTCTGGTGTGTGTGTGTGTGCCTCTCTGGTGTGTGTGTGTGTCTCTCTGGTGTGTGTGTGTGTCGCTGGTGTGTGTGTGTCTCTGGTGTGTGTGTGTGTGTCTCTGGTGTGTGTGTGTGTGTCTCTGGTGTGTGTGTGTGTCTCTGGTGTGTGTGTGTGTGTGTCTGGTGTGTGTGTGTGTGTCTCTGGTGTGTGTGTGTGTGTCTCTGGTGTGTGTGTGTGTGTGTCTGGTGTGTGTGTGTGTCTCTGGTGTGTGTGTGTGTGTGTGTGTCTCTGGTGTGTGTGTGTGTGTGTGTGTGTGTCTCTGGTGTGTGTGTGTGTGTGTGTGTGTGTGTGTCTCTCTGGTGTGCCTCTCTGGTGTGT
>NC_056433.1:83310848-83343348 GCF_018296145.1 Oncorhynchus tshawytscha
CACACGAGCACACTCAGAACCTCTCTGCCCTACCAATTACAGATATACACACACTAAATGCATCAGCCATTTTTTTGTTGTTGCAGTAACTCGAGCCAGGGCTGACAAGTTTGGTCTATCATTTTGAGGCCCAGAAATTCCAGTGTGTCTGAATAGCACAGCAGCGCGCCAGAGGGCTCAGAGGAAAAAGAGGACCAGATAAAGAAAGAAAAAGAGAGCGAGGACACAGACTACGCTAGGACGGCGCCGGAGCACAAGGCAGATGGCTTCACGTGCCCCCAACCGTCTTTTTAAAAATGTATCTGCGTTGTTGTAACTTACTTCCCCCTCCCCTGTTTTTGTTCATAATGTTGCCGCTACCGTCTCTCTTATGGGGCGAAAATAACTTCTAGACATCAAGATGTTCTATAACTCACCACGGACAAGCAGAATCCTCTTTCTTCTTTCACGGCTCTGACGAGCCCGAGCCCGAGGATATATACGGCTCCCTCGGGAACAGGTCCCGAGCCCCGTGATCCGCATGAAGAGGAGGCGGAGAAAGAGAGGTCGGAGAGCGGGATGTCTTCTGAGGAGTCGGAGGAGATCGAATAAACCCGACACTCCGCTCAATTCCGATTGCAAACAATCTTTGGACAATAAAATGGACGAGTTACTGGGAAGATTAAACTACCAAGGGGACATTACAAAACGCACAAGTTAAGCTTCACGGAGGCGTGGCTGAACGACAATAATATCAACATACAGCTGGCTGGTTGTACGATGTACCCGGCAAGATAGAACAGCGGGGATCTGGAAAGACCAGGGGCGGCGATTTATGTATTATTGTAAACAACAGCTGGTGCACAATATCTAAGGAAGTCTCGAGCTAATGTGCCGAGACGCGACGGACGCCGAGACGATACGGGACGGACGCCGAGACGTTACGGGACGGACGTCACGCCTACGGGACGGACGCCGAGACGTTACGGGACGGACGCCGAGACGTTGCAGGGACGGACGCCAAGACGTTACGGGACGGACGCCAAGACGATACGGGACGGACGCCGAGACGTTACGGGACAGACGCCAAGACGGGACGGGGACGGACGCCGATACGGGACGGACGCCAAGACGATACGGACGCCAAGACGATACGGATGCCAAGACGATACGCGACGGACGCCAAGACGATACGGGCAGCTGAAGACTGCAGTGAGGAAACAACGTCTACTTGGTATTCTATGAGGAAGTAGCCAGGCTTCTGTAGCCTGTAAGTTGCCTGAAACAAAACAAAAACGTAAACAAATACTCGGAGAAAGAAGCAGAGAGACGTATCTTCTGAAGTGTTCAGAGAGAGAGCACACAGAGACGTATCTTCTGAAGTGGTCAGAGAGAGCACACAGATCCATACCTCATCGTACATCATTACATTTCTATTGTGGAAATGGTCAGTATGTTTATAGGACTATAACATGTACTTTGACGTTTGGAGGGGGAAAAAACCGCATTACAAAAAGGAATTCCTCAAGCCTTTCACTGCAGTGCATCATGGTACAGTGGACTGACTGATCACATTTTTGGAAGACGAATGGCAGTGATATTAGCCTGCCACCTGGTTGGGCCGCATGTGAACAAAGCCAAACAACTCAGCGCTTTAAGTGTAAACGTCCTACACCAGAACAATGAATTAAAAAGGTGCACCGTCTCTACCTCTCACGCTCTCTCACAACAGTGGTGGATGAGAGGAACGCTGTGAGTTTTGCATGTTAGACACACAAAATGGTAACCTGACAGCTTGTAAACATAGCTCTTTTCTCCGTACCGTGGAGAGGCGAGTACTAGCGGTTTCCACATTACGGCAGCATAACCAGGTATTCTGTACACTGTGTTGAACAACATAAGCGTTCCTCAAGTCAACCTCTATTCATCCGTAGAGGGTTGGTCCACCTCTCTCATGTATCCAGTCTGGTCCTCACGTCTCAGTGTGAGGAGGTGAGAGCCACAGAAGCCAAACACCCGACCCTAGTTAGTTAGTGTGTGTGTGTGTGTGTGTGTGTATATACATGCATACATACACTGGCGATTTTGCAGGTTTTCCTACTTACAAAGCATGTAGAGGTCTGTAATTTAAGTAGGAAAATCGACAGTGTATCAAATACTTGTTCTCCCCACTGTATGTGCGTCTCCTACTATTAAAACAACGATGCAGTACAATTATTTCCATTTGCAAAGTCCGTCTTTACTGTCTGGCAGTATCAGTAGCTGTAAGCAGGGCTATACAGGAAAGCAATTGGTGACTGGAACAGGAAGAATTAAAGTTAGAGGACAATAGGCCTCCATGAGTTTCCTGCCTTTTCTGCTGCTGTTGTTGGAGTGAAGCCTACTGCTAAAACAAATACCTTACTTCCAGGGTGTCCACTATACAGTGGACGCTCTGTCTGTTGTTGTTGTCACTCACACACAACCTCAGTGCTTCTCCATGTTAAGCCCAGACATTCACACAGCCCAACCACTAGCCAGGAGTCAGTAGCCGGTAGCCACTAGACTCGCCAGTAGCCACTAGACTAGTCAGTAGCCACTAGACTAGCCACTAGCCAGTAGCCACTAGCCCCCGGTAGCCACGAGACTAGCCACTCGCCGGTAGCCCCTAGCCACCTAGCCCCTAGACTAGCCACCTAGCCCCTAGACTAGCCCCTAGACTAGCCCCTAGACTAGCCCCTAGCACCTAGCCTAGCCACCAGCCCCTAGACTAGCCACCTAGCCACCTAGCCTACCCACCTAGCCCCTAGACTAGCCACCTAGCCCCTAGACTAGCCACCTAGACTAGCCACCTAGCCCCTAGACTAGCCACCTAGCCCCTAGACTAGCCACCTAGCCCCTAGACTAGCCACTAGCCAGTTGCCCCTAGACTAGCCACTAGACAAACCAGTAACCACTAGACTAGCCAGTAGCCCCTAAACTAGCCACTAGCCCCTAGCCAGTAGCCACCAGCCGCTAGCCAGTAGCCACTAGCCAGTAGCCGCTAGCCAGTAGCCACTAGCCAGCCGCTAGCCAGTAGCCACAAGCCCCTAGACTAGCACTAGCCCCTAGACTAGCCACTAGCCCCTAGACTAGCCAGTAGCCCCTAGCCAGTAGCCCCTAGACTAGCCAGTAGCCACTAGACTAGCCAGTAGCCACTAGACTAGCCACTAGCCAGTAGCCACTAGACAAAGCAGTATCCACCTACACTAGCCACTAGACCCAGAAGCCACTAGACAAAGCAGTAGCCACCTACACTAGCCACTAGACTAGCCAGAAGCCACTAGACAAAGCAGTAGCCCCTAGACTAGCCAGTAGCCACTAGCCCCTAGACTAGCCACTAGACAAAGCAGTAGCCACTAGACTAGCCAGTAGCCACTAGCCCCTAGACTAGCCACTAGCCCCTAGACTAGCCACTAGACTACTCAGTAGCCAGTAGCCACCAGACTAGCCAGTAGCCACTAGGCCAATGCCAGGCTCAATCCCCTGTCCCTTCTCCCCGAAGTGTACACTAATCATCAAGGCTTGAAAAGCATTTGATTAGTTCAGCATGGCCTGCACAGCGTACAGGACTCCTGTTATCACTGTGGTGTACTCAGTAGCTGTTACAGGGAGCTGGGTGAGTCATGGTTAACAAATACAATCACAACACAGAACTCCAACTTATGCAATTAAGAGTCTTAAGTCATTGATAAGTGCTTCTGTGTTCTCCAACAGCCATACAGGGAAACTACCTGTTTTTGACCTTGCTCTCGGAGGCTTAGCACCACGCCGCCGGTAATCACGTCCAGTACAGTGCATTCAGAAAGTATTCAGACCCTGTTGTAACTTTAATGTGTTACAGAGTTAATGTTTAAGTTTATTCATTGAGCTGTATCTAAAGATATTTCTTTACAGTTATTTACATATGTTTTTGTACACATTGTATTGGTTTGTTTTCCCACGTTTTTACGTGACAGCCTCATTTTAAAATGTATAAAATTATTTTTTCCACCCTCATCAATCTAAAACACAATACTCCATAATGACAAAGCGAAAACAGGGTTTTTAGAATTTTGTGCAAATGTATTAAAATAACAAAAAATACCTTATTTACATAAGTATTCAGACCCTTTGCTATACGACTCAGGTTTATCCTGATTCAATTGATCATCCTTATGAAAGTTGATTGGAATCCACACCTGTGGTAAATTCAATTGATTGAACATGATTTGGAAAGGCACACACCTGTCTATATAAGGTCCCACAGTTGACAGTGCATGTCAGAGAAAAAACCAAGCCATGAGGTCGAACAAATTGTCCGTAGAGCTCCAAGACAGGATTGTGTCAAGGCACAGATATGGGGAAGGGTACCAAAAATATTCTGCAGCATTGAAGGTCCCCAAGAACACAGTAGCCTCCATCTTTCTTAAATGGAAGAAGTTTGGAACCACCAAGACTCTTCCTAGAGCTGGCTACCCGGCCAAAACGGGGGAGAAGGGCCCTTCTTCTCGGGGGAGAAGGGCCTTGGACAGGGAAGTGACCAAGAACCCAACGGTCACTGACAGAGCTCCAGAATTCCTCTGTGGAGATGGGAGAACCTTCCAGAAGGACAACCATCTCTGCAGTACTCCACCAATCAGGCCTTTCTGGTAGAGTGGCCAGACGGACGCCAATCCTCAGTAAAAGGCACACGACAGCCCGCTTGGAGTTTGCCAAAAGGCACCTAAAGGACTCTGACCATGAGAAACAAGATTCTCTGGTCTGATGAAACCAAGATTTAATTATTTGGCCCGAATGCAAAGCGTCACATTTGGAGGAAACCTGACACCATCCCTACGGTGAAGCATGGTGGTGGCAGCATCATGCTGTGAGGATGTTTTTCAGTGGCAGGGACTGGGAGACTAGTCAGGATCGAGGGAAAGATGAACAGAGCAAAGTACAGAGAGATCTTAATGAAAGCATGCTCCAGAGCGCTCAGGACCTCAGACTGGGGAGAAGGTTCACCTTCCAACAGGACAACGACCCTAAGCACACCGCCAAGACAACGCAGCAGTGGCTTTGGGACAAGTCTCTGAATGTCCTTGAGTGGCCCAGCCAGAGCCCGGACTTGAACCCGATCGAACATCTCTAGAGAGACCTAAAAATAGCTGTGCAGGGACACTCCCCATCCAAATTGACAGAGCTTGAGAGGATCTGTAGAGGAGAATGGGAGAAACTCCCCAAATACAAGTGTGCCAAGTTTGTAGCGTCATACCAAAGAAGACTCAAGGCTGTAATTGCTGCCAAAGGTGATTAATCAAAGTACTGAGTAAAGTGTCTGAATACTCATGTAAATGTAATATTTCAGATTATGTTATACATTTCTAAAAATCAGTTTTTGCTTTGTCATTATGGGGTATTGTGCATAGATTGATAAGGGGGAAAAAACTATTGAATTGATTTTAGAATTAGGCTGTAATGTAAAAAAAAAAATGTTGAAAAAGTGAGAGAGTCCGAGTACTTTTCTGAATGCACTGTACGCGGTAACCACGTCCAGCAGGCGGTAACCACGTCCAGCAGGCGGTAACCACGTCCAGCAGGCGGTAACCACGTCCAGCAGGCGGTAACCACGTCCAGCAGGCGGTAACCACGTCCAGCAGGCGGTAACCACGTCCAGCAGGCGGTAACCACGTCTAGTACAGTCTCTGGGACGTTTGATGCTTGTGCTGTTTGGTAAATATCAGGAGTTTCATTGGCTGCTTCGAGCTGGGGTGACACGGTTGGGACATTAGACTGGGGAATCGTGTTATTTTCTCTGCTGCTCATGTTCTAGGGAATCTTACAAAGGTTTGACTATAGATAAAGTTAAATCACCTAAATGTAGCATGCTCAGCCATGGTGAGTAGTAACTTCAGACAGGCTCAGTTTACATAGAAAGAATGCCCATTTTTTTATTTTACCTTTATTTAACCAGGTAGGCTAGTTGAGAACAAGTTCTCATTTGCAACTGCGACCTGGCCAAGATAAAGCATAGCAGTGTGAGCAGACAACACAGAGTTACACATGGAGTAAACAATGAACAAGTCAATAACACAGTAGAAAAAAAAGGAGATCTATATACATTGTGTGCAAAAGGCATGAGGAGGTAGGCGAATAATTACAATTTTGCAGATTTACACTGGAGTGATAAATGATCAGATGGACATGTACAGGTAGAGATATTGGTGTGCAAAAGAGCAGAAAAGTAAATAAATAAAAACAGTATGGGGATGAGGTAGGTAAAAATGGGTGGACTATTTACCGATAGACTATGTACAGCTGCAGCGATCGGTTAGCTGCTCAGATAGCAGATGTTTGAAGTTGGTGAGGGAGATAAAAGTCTCCAACTTCAGCGATTTTTGCAATTCGTTCCAGTCACAGGCAGCAGAGTACTGGAACGAAAGGCGGCCAAATGAGGTGTTGGCTTTAGGGATGATCAGTGAGATACACCTGCTGGAGCGCGCGCTACGGATGGGTGTTGCCATCGTGACCAGTGAACTGAGATAAGGCGGAGCTTTACCTAGCATGGACTTGTAGATGACCTGGAGCCAGTGGGTCTGGCGACGAATATGTAGCGAGGGCCAGCCGACTAGAGCATACAAGTCACAGTGGTGGGTGGTAGAAGGTGCTTTAGTGACAAAACGGATGGCACTGTAATAAACTGCATCCAGTTTGCTGAGTAGAGTGTTGGAAGCAATTTTGTAGATGACATCGCCAAAGTCGAGGATCGGTAAGATAGTCAGTTTTACGAGGGTAAGTTTGGCGGCGTGAGTGAAGGAGGCTTTGTTGCGGAATAGAAAGCCAACTCTTGATTTGATTTTCGATTGGAGATGTTTGATATGAGTCTGGAAGGAGAGTTTACAGTCTAGCCAGACACCTAGGTACTTATAGATGTCCACATATTCAAGGTCGGAACCATCCAGGGTGGTGATGCTGGTCAGGCGTGCGGGTGCAGGCAGCGAACGGTTGAAAAGCATGCATTTGGTTTTACTTGCGTTTAAGAGCAGTTGGAGGCCACGGAAGGAGTGTTGTATGGCATTGAAGCTCATTTGGAGGTTAGATAGCACAGTGTCCAAGGACGGGCCGGAAGTATATAGAATGGTGTCGTCTGTGTAGAGGTGGATCAGGGAATCGCCCGCAGCAAGAGCAACATCATTGATATATACAGAGAAAAGAGTCAGCCCGAGAATTGAACCCTGTGGCACCCCCATAGAGACTGCCAGAGGACCGGACAGCATGCCCTCCGATTTGACACACTGAACTCTGTCTGCAAAGTAATTGGTGAACCAGGCAAGGCAGTCATCCGAAAAACCGAGGCTAGTCTGCCGATAAGAATATGGTGATTGACAGAGTCGAAAGCCTTGGCAAGGTCGATGAAGACGGCTGCACAGTACTGTCTTTTATCGATGGCGGTTATGATATCGTTTAGTACCTTGAGCGTGGCTGAGGTGCACCCGTGACCGTAAAGTAGAGAGGTGATTCAGTGACACTTGGGAGGACAATGGAATTGAATTAAAAGGCTTATTTATTGCTAAAAATAGAAGCGACACGTTTCGGTTTTTGGCCTTCATCAGCGTATTTACAGAATAATGCAGATAGTACCGAGTCCTAATCATAAATGTGTCCCCTTGAGGGAACACCCTTCATGGTGTTCTGGTGGATCCTATTGAAGGCTCTCCTTGTGACTTTGACCCAGAGAAGACCAGAGAAAACCCAAAGGAGAGAGTAACCTATTACCTCTGTATTATCCAGGGAATGTGACCCCAGGAGGTCAGGAGTCAGGGCAGTGGCCATCTGGGCTGGGTTGGCGCCATACACACATTCCAAGAGATCTTAGATCCCAGAGAGAGCAAGCATCAACATGGAACAGGAGGGTTAGAGGGGTGTGTGTCACTGTATAACTGAGCTGAGGAGGAGGTGACAGCTACAACAGGTAAACAAAGAGAAGGAGGTGACAGCTACAACTAGTACAACAGGTAAACAAAGAGAAGGAGGTGACAGCTACAACTAGTACAACAGGTAAACAAAGAGAAGGAGGTGACAGCTACAACTAGTACAACAGGTAAACAAAGAGAAGGAGGTGACAGCTACAACAACAGGTAAACAAAGAGAAGGAGGTGACAGCTACAACTAGTCCAACAGGTAAACAAAGAGAAGGAGGTGACAGCTACAACAGGTAAACAAAGAGAAGGAGGTAACAGCTACAACAGGTAAACAAAGAGAAGGAGGTAACAACTACAACTAGTCCAACAGGTAAACAAAGAGAAGGAGGTGACAGCTACAACAGGTAAACAAAGAGAAGGAGGTGACAGCTACAACAGGTAAACAAAGAGAAGGAGGTGACAGCTACAACAGGTAAACAAAGAGAAGGAGGTGACAGCTACAACAGGTAAACAAAGAGAAGGAGGTGACAGCTACAACAGGTAAACAAAGAGAAGGAGGTGACAGCTACAACAGGTAAACAAAGAGAAGGAGGTGACAGCTACAACAACAGGTAAACAAAGAGAAGGAGGTAACAGCTACAACAACAGGTAAACAAAGAGAAGGAGGTAACAGCTACAACAACAGGTAAACAAAGAGAAGGAGGTAACAGCTACAACAGGTAAACAAAGAGAAGGAGGTAACAGCTACAACAGGTAAACAAAGAGAAGGAGGTAACAACTCCAACAGGTAAACAAAGAGAAGGAGGTAACAACTACAACTAGTCCAACAGGTAAACAAAGAGAAGGAGGTGACAGCTACAACAGGTAAACAAAGAGAAGGAGGTGACAGCTACAACAGGTAAACAAAGAGAAGGAGGTGACAGCTACAACAGGTAAACAAAGAGGAGGTGACAGCTACAACAGGTAAACAAAAAGGTGACAGCTACAACAACAGGTAAACAAAGAGAAGGAGGTGACAGCTACAACTAGTCCAACAGGTAAACAAAGAGAAGGAGGTGACAGTTACAACAGGTAAACAAAGAGAAGGTGGTGACAGCTACAACAACAGGTAAACAAAGAGAAGGAGGTGACAGCTACAACTAGTACAACAGGTAAACAAAGAGAAGGAGGTGACAGCTACAACTAGTACAACAGGTAAACAAAGAGAAGGAGGTGACAGCTACAACTAGTACAACAGGTAAACAAAGAGGTGAAACAAAGTACAACAGGTAAACAAAGAGAAGGAGGTGACAGCTACAACAAGTACAACAGGTAAACAAAGAGAAGGAGGTGACAGCTACAACTAGTCCAACAGGTAAACAAAGAGAAGGAGGTGACAGCTACAACAGGTAAACAAAGAGAAGGAGGTGACAGCTACAACAGGTAAACAAAGAGAAGGAGGTAACAGCTACAACAGGTAAACAAAGAGAATGAGGTAACAACTACAACTAGTCCAACAGGTAAACAAAGAGAAGGAGGTGACAGCTACAACAGGTAAACAAAGAGAAGGAGGTGACAGCTACAACAGGTAAACAAAGAGAAGGAGGTAACAGCTACAACTAGTCCAACAGGTAAACAAAGAGAAGGAGGTAACAGCTACAACTAGTCCAACAGGTAAACAAAGAGAAGGAGGTGACAGCTACAACAGGTAAACAAAGAGAAGGAGGTGACAGCTACAACAGGTAAACAAAGAGAAGGAGGTGACAGCTACAACAGGTAAACAAAGAGAAGGAGGTGACAGCTACAACAGGTAAACAAAGAGAAGGAGGTAACAGCTACAACTAGTCCAACAGGTAAACAAAGAGAAGGAGGTGACAGCTACAACAGGTAAACAAAGAGAAGGAGGTGACAGCTACAACAACAGGTAAACAAAAAGAAGGAGGTGACAGCTACAACAACAGGTAAACAAAGAGAAGGAGGTGACAGCTACAACAACAGGTAAACAAAAAGAAGGAGGTGACAGCTACAACAACAGGTAAACAAAGAGAAGGAGGTGACAGCTACAACAACAGGTAAACAAAGAGAAGGAGGTGACAGCTACAACTAGTACAACAGGTAAACAAAGAGAAGGAGGTTTGAGCGTCATATGGAAACCGATTCATTAGCTTTACTAAAACATTAAAAGGACAAATGTGTGTAGCTATATTATAGAATAGAAACAGTAGCTTTGAGTAGGTCTCTACCCGTCACAGAGGAGTGTGGGAGAGAGGAGTACAGGCACGTACTGTAGTGTTTATGGTGCCAACAGAAAGGCTTAAACCAAAGAGTTGCTGCCTGGCTATTGATGCTACTTTTGGGGCCGACGCTACTTTTGGGGCCGATGGCAAAACTGGACAGGAGAACCGTACTGGTACTATAACCTACCTACTTGCATGACTATTACAGCTTAATCAATACCTGAACCAAATACTACCTGTCCTGACATCTAACCTGCTTTGTAGTGTGTGTGTGTGATGGGGAAGGTTTACCAGCCAACCAGCGGTGGGCCATCTGATCCTTCTAACACTCCCCTCCCTCCTCCTCTGACTAGGGGAACATATTTTCCTTGTACACATGTTATGCAACTATATCTCGCTCTCTCTCATTACATTAAGACCACACACACACACTGCCCCCCCCACCCCCCCACAGGGCCCATCCATAACCCTGCAGCAGGAAGCCAAGCCACACTAGGAGGAAAGAATCAGGAAGTACATTCTGTCAACTTCTCCAACAGCACTAGTTCCGGGCCGACTTTGACCTGGCACGAGTGTTTCCTCCTCTCTCTCACCACCCCACCCCCCTTCCCTCCTCTCATATCCTCTTGGCTTTTATCTGTTATTGCTCCCCCTCTTCTACCAGCCAGAACCCCCCTCTTTCTATTTCACCTCCACTTAGTCAAGGCAGCCTCCCAACCCCAACCTCCCAGCCTCAAGTGTGTGTGTGTGTGTGTGTGTATAATACCAAGTGTGTAACAGTGTGTGAATTGATCTATAGGAACTCTCCGGGCCAGGGACTCACAGTTCCTGTCCACATGTCTCACACACAACCAATGTAACATGCACTTCTCTCTCTCTCTCTCTCACACACACACACACACACACACACAGAAATGTTAACATGCCCTGAGCATAAATACACAAGAACATCCTGTAAATAAACACATTAATCTATAGCAGAGTAAATACACAATCTTACACCACCTAGACTACATGCACTGCACACACACATAAAGCACCCACCAAACAAACATTATAAAGACCATTTATTTAGTCACAGCACAAGTTATGTCAGGCATGGGGTCATTTCAAACCCCCAAAAGAGGAAAACAATATGGGTCAAAGTTCAAGTATGAGAGAAACCAAACCCCTGCTCCTCTGCAAAGAGCACATTAGGGCTCAATGAAAATCAGATTGTTGGCCTGATTTCAATTTATTTGTACAATTTCTGCGCTATCAATTTTTATTTTATTTTTTAAATCACACTTTTCTAATCTAAAAATACATTGGATGTTCTAAATCCACAACAACGCCTAAAAACCACACCAGGAGACCTATTTTTCCCCAGACCTCAAAAGTGAAGAAATTTAGATTTTTTTGGTTACCCTTTAAAGCAAGTCCAGCACCAGCATGAAGAGGCCCTGTTTGATTAGCTGTGTTTCTGTTGCGCTCATGTGATTGCAAAACAAAAATGGGCGCTGGATTGATGCAAATAATATCGATGTCCTTCTGCCAGGTAGATATAGTCTACTTTGTAGTTAACATATAATTGTTAAAACCTTTCCGTCTCTACCAGAAGAAAGGTTATCTTTAGCATCTAACGGCTGAACAAAGTGTAGACACAAAACACACACGCATTCCTGCACCGTTTCAGAAAGTTGCAGGAAAATAGAAAATCACAGATGCATGTTGTTAATGTAAGTTCAATACATTGTTGAATTCCATTGTTATGTCTGCGCACCGCACCGGTCTGTATCAAGAACAGCAGCGTTGCTGGGTTTTACCCGCTCAACATTTTCCCGAATTGAGGCCGTTCTGAGGACAAGGGGGTGCAGTTCAAGGAATGTGGCCTTTATATAGTTTTCAGCACACCGTACGGTGCCTTCAGAAAGTATTCATACCCCTCGACTTACTCCACATTTTGTGACAAAACAGATTACATTATTATATGTATTTTTTTTTTTTCAGCCATCTACACACAATACCCCATAGTGACAAGATGTTTGTATAAAAAATATATATATAAGAATTTTAAAAAATGTTTTGTGAATGTGTGGTTGGGCGATTAGGCCTGGCTCGCAGTCTGCATTCCAATTCATCCCGAAGGTGTTCGATGGGGTTAAAGTCAGGGCTCTGTGCAGGCCAGTCAAGTTCTTCCACACCAATCTCGACAAACCATTTCTTTATGGACCTCGCTTTGTGCATGGGAGCATTGTCATGCTGAAACAGGAAATGGCCTTCCCCAAACTGTTGCCACAAAGTTGGAAGTACAGAATCTTCTAGAACGTCGTTGTATGCTGTAGCGTTAAGATTTCCCTTCACTGGAACTAAGGGGGTCTAGGCCGAACCATGAAAAACAGCCCCAGACCATTATTCCCCCTCCACCAAACATTAGCGTTGACACTATGCATTGGGGCAGGTAGCATTGTCCTGGCATCCACCAAACCCAGAGTCATCCGTTGGACTGCCAGACGTTGAAAGAAAACGCATTTCCACTGCTCTAGAGTCCTATGGTGGCTTACTTGTGTCAAATCGGCAGTTGGCAACCCATCCCTTATGGGATTCATTGACAAACATCGGGATAATTCAGTGATAATTCTTCTTCCGGCTAAAACTAGATCTTGCCCGCTACATATGAAGTTGGCTCTTTTACAAATGGGGGTCTATGTAAAATACAGCTTGTGGGCGTGGTCGACTGAGTATCTGGCTGAACCACTGGTGGGCAGTGACCCCAGACTAGTGCCTGTCATCAGACAGACAGCCATGTCCTCTCAGCCTACATGTGCCTGCAAGTTCCATCTCAGAGGAGTTCTAGAATGCTTTGTCCTGAGGAGGGAAAAATACAAAATGGCCACCGACTACACTACCATCGTCTACTGGTTGGGCCATGTAGCCTTTTCCTTCCCTTCTGTCCTGTGATGAATGTGCAGGAGCAGGAATGCTGTGTGTACCTGGGAGCAACATTTGAAAAGCATAGCCATGTTTGTTCTCTTCTCTGGACTCAAACTCTTCTCCTTTTCTCACGGTCTACCCGTTTGCAAGCAGCACTCGTCTCGGCCGTGTCCACCTTCCCCCCCTCCTTCCTTCCTTTTTTCCACCCTCGTATGAAAATAAAGTTTAAAAAAAGAAAACCACACTGGGCCACAATGTCAGCGGATGAGAGAGAGCGAGAGACGGAGCCCGCTCAATGTCAGCGGATGAGAGAGAGTGAGAGACGGAGCCCGCTCAATGTCAGCGGATGAGAGAGAACCCGCTCAATGTCAGCGGATGAGAGAGAGCGAGAGACGGAGCCCGCTCAATGTCAGCGGATGAGAGAGAGCGAGAGACGGAGCCCGCTCAATGTCAGCGGATGAGAGAGCGAGAGACGGAGCCCGCTCAATGTCAGCGGATGAGAGAGCGAGAGACGGAGCCCGCTCAATGTCAGCGGATGAGAGCGAGAGACGGAGCCCGCTCAATGTCAGCGGATGAGAGAGAGCCCGCTCAATGTCAGCGGATGAGAGAGCCGAGAGACGGAGCCCGCTCAATGTCAGCGGATGAGAGAGAGCGAGAGACGGAGCCCGCTCAATGTCAGCGGATGAGAGAGCGAGAGACGGAGCCCGCTCAATGTCAGCGGATGAGAGAGCGAGAGACGGAGCCCGCTCAATGTCAGCGGATGAGAGCGAGAGACGGAGCCCGCTCAATGTCAGCGGATGAGAGAGAGCCCGCTCAATGTCAGCGGATGAGAGAGAGCGGAGCCCGCTCAATGTCAGCGGATGAGAGAGCGAGAGACGGAGCCCGCTCAATGTCAGCGGATGAGAGAGCGAGAGAGGAGCCCGCTCAATGTCAGCGGATGAGAGAGAACCCGCTCAATGTCAGCGGATGAGAGAGTGAGAGACGGAGCCCGCTCAATGTCAGCGGATGAGAGAGAGCGAGAGACGGAGCCCGCTCAATGTCAGCGGATGAGAGAGCGAGAGACGGAGCCCGCTCAATGTCAGCGGATGAGAGCGAGAGACGGAGCCCGCTCAATGTCAGCGGATGAGAGCGAGAGACGGAGCCCGCTCAATGTCAGCGGATGAGAGCGAGAGACGGAGCCCGCTCAATGTCAGCGGATGAGAGCGAGAGACGGAGCCCGCTCAATGTCAGCGGATGAGAGAGAGCCCGCTCAATGTCAGCGGATGAGAGAGAGCGAGAGACGGAGCCCGCTCAATGTCAGCGGATGAGAGAGAGCGAGAGACGGAGCCCGCTCAATGTCAGCGGATGAGAGCGAGAGATGGAGCCCGCTCAATGTCAGCGGATGAGAGAGCGAGAGACGGAGCCCGCTCAATGTCAGCGGATGAGAGAGAGCGAGAGACGGAGCCCGCTCAATGTCAGCGGATGAGAGGAGCCCCGCTCAATGTCAGCGGATGAGAGCGAGAGACGGAGCCCGCTCAATGTCAGCGGATGAGAGAGCGAGAGACGGAGCCCGCTCAATGTCAGCGGATGAGAGAGAGCGAGAGACGGAGCCCGCTCAATGTCAGCGGATGAGAGAGAGCGAGAGACGGAGCCCGCTCAATGTCAGCGGATGAGAGCGAGAGACGGAGCCCGCTCAATGTCAGCGGATGAGAGCGAGAGACGGAGCCCGCTCAATGTCAGCGGATGAGAGAGAGCCCGCTCAATGTCAGCGGATGAGAGAGAGCGAGAGACGGAGCCCGCTCAATGTCAGCGGATGGAGAGAGCGAGAGACGGAGCCCGCTCAATGTCAGCGGATGAGAGAGAGCGAGAGACGGAGCCCGCTCAATGTCAGCGGATGAGAGAGAGCGAGAGACGGAGCCCGCTCAATGTCAGCGGATGAGAGCGAGAGACGGAGCCCGCTCAATGTCAGCGGATGAGAGAGCGAGAGACGGAGCCCGCTCAATGTCAGCGGATGAGAGCGAGAGACGGAGCCCGCTCAATGTCAGCGGATGAGAGAGAGCTCATCAGCTGAGACTACATTACATCTGTCACATGAGAGAGAGCAGAAGCTCTAGGGCCTGTTGGATGAGAGAGCGAGACAGCCCGCTTGTCAGCGGATGAGAGCAGACCGATGGCCCGCTCAATGTCAGCGGATGAGAGAGAACCCGCTCAATGTCAGCGGATGAGAGTCACAATGTCAGCGGATGAAAGCGAGACGGAGCCCACTCAATGTCAGCGGATGAGAGAGCGAGAGACGGAGCCCGCTCAATGTCAGCGGATGAGAGAGAGTGAGAGACGGAGCCCGCTAAATGTCAGCGGATGAGAGAGAACCCGCTTTCATGCTAGCCCGCTTGTCAGCGGATGAGTTGTCAGCGGATGAGAGAGCAGTGCGCCCCTCAATGTCAGCGGATGAGAGAGCGAGAGACGGAGCCCGCTCAATGTCAGCAGATGAGCCTAGAGACGGAGCCCGCTCAATGTCAGCGGATGGTTTGTCAGCATGAGAGAGAGCGAGAGACGGAGCCCGCTCAATGTCAGCGGATGAGAGAGAGCGAGAGACGGAGCCCGCTCAATGTCAGCGGATGAGAGAGCGAGAGACGGAGCCCGCTCAATGAAGCGGATGAAGAAGGATGGTCAATGTCAGCGGATGAAGCGAGAGACGGAGCCCGCTCATGTCAGCGGATGAGAGAGAGCCCGCTCAATGTCAGCGGATGAAAAAGACGGAGCCCGCTCAATGTCAGCGGATGAGAGAGAGCGAGAGACGGAGCCCCTGTTGATTGTCAATGAGTGAGAGGTTAGCATGTCTTGAGGAGAGACGGAGCCCGCTATGATATGAGAGCGAAGACGGAGCCCGCTAGCGGATGAGAGCCACCCGCCAATGTTGATTGTAATGAGAGTGAGAGGTTAGCATGTCTTCAGGGATGATGATGAGAGCGAGAGACGGAGCCCGCTAATGTCAGCGGATTGAGAGCGAGAGACGGAGCCTGCTCAATGTCAATGGAGGAGGAGAGATAAAGAGAGGGCACTGATCTAAAGCATGTCTTGTGTGGTTATGATAGAAAATGCAGGACAGAGGGGAGTAGGGGAGAATCCAGTTTCTCATCACTAGACTTTACATCTACATCCAGAAGCTCTAGGGCCTGTGGTAGAGGTTTTTTTCCCAACCGATGGTCACATGTTCAGGAAAAACTCACAAAAGGAACGATAACACAAGCCTGAAAATAAAATAAAAAGCTGCTAACCAGCCCCTGGCTTACTTAGCGCTAATTTGGTGAAGCCAAGAAGGATTAAAAATGCAAAATGTCATTCTTGGGTATGATAAAAATGCTAACCACCCCTGTTATTGTAATGGTGAGAGGTTAGCATGTCTTGGGGGTATGATATAAAATGCTAACCACCCCTGTTATTGTAATGGTGAGAGGTTAGCATGTCTTGGGGGTATGATATAAAATGCTAACCACCCCTGTTATTGTAATGGTGAGAGGTTAGCATGTCTTGGGGGTATGATATAAAATGCTAACCACCCCTGTTAGTGTAATGGTGAGAGGTTAGCATGTCTTGGGGGTATGATCATGGTAGCAGCCACATGAATGTAGAAGTGTTTAGAAACATATCCTATTATTTCTTATTTCTCAATAAAAGTGACTCCAAAACAACACATTGTTTACCATTCATTTCAATTGGGCACAAAATGATCTGAAACACATCCAAAACAAACAGCAAATGTATCCAACAAGTTTGTAGAGTCACTAGTTTGACGTAATCATTGCGTGCTATGGAATTTGGGACCAAATATTAGACATTGACTACTTTAATACACATAAGAGTAATTTGTCCCAATACTTTTGGTCTCCATTGTACATGTAACAGATCACTCCCTATTTCTGGCCGGCAGACAATGACAGGACTGGTTTAAAACTATATATATTTTTGAATGAGTAGGTGTTCTAAAACTTTTTACATTTTGTTTAGGAAATCAGGTGATAAAATGAGCTGAAAAGACGAGTTCCACTTTAAATAAAAATGTATACTTTTCAGTTTTTTGAGATGCCACTTTTTCCAGTTATGAAATTGGAATTTTCATTTTACTTCCGGATTTGACTGCATTCAATTCGAATTCATCCCAAACCTGCTCGGTGATGGGAGGGGGGAGGGGGGTGACAATGGTGCCCTGTGTGGTTGGGTGAGGTGCCTGAAAAACAGCAAAAACAACAAAAGAGCACAGCCCTCCACAGCCGTACGAACTTCGACCTGGAAAGCGCCCTCTGTTGCGCAAGAGACTGTCTATGGGGCCAAACAACATTCACAATAACAGAACACCGTGTGCCATCAGATCACTCTCCCTCCCTCTTTCTTTCTCTCTCTCTCTCTCTCTCTCTCTCTCTCTACCGAGAACATTGCTCTTTTTAATCAGAGGACTTTCCTCCATCTCCCTATCAGGACACCTCAGGTGACAGAAACCTTGTTAAAGGCAGTTACCAAGGCTTCTAAAACAACGTCAAACACTGGCCCACATGTTACTATTTATGAACCCCCCCATCCCCCCCTTCTGGTCTGGAACCAATCTAAAGCTATTCACAAAAGACCAGAGGACATTACTGGAACAAACCTAAAGCTATTCACAAAGACCAGAGGACGTTACTGGAACAAACCTAAAGCTATTCACAAAAGACCAGAGGACGTTACTGGAACAAACCTAAAGCTATTCACAAAAGACCAGAGGACGTTACTGGAACAAACCTAAAGCTATTCACAAAGACCAGAGGACGTTACTGGAACAAACCTAAAGCTATTCACAAAGACCAGAGGACGTTACTGGAACAAAATAATAGAAAATTCCATCACTCTTTACTAAAAAAATTTAAAAAAAATAAGTGTATTTAACTAGGCAAGTCAGTTAAGAACAAATTGTTATTTACAACATGCAATAAGATTTTACTGAGTTACAGTTCATATAAGGAAATCAGTCAATAGAAATCAATTAATTAGACCCTAATCTAAGGTTTCACAAGACTGGGAATACAGATATGCATCTGTTGATCACAGATACCTTAAAAAGGCAGGGGCTTGGATCAGAAAACCAGTCAGTAGCCTCAACCAGTCAGTTAGCATGTCTTGGGGGTATGATATACATTGCTAACCTCCCCGGTTAGTGTAATGGTGAGAGGTTAGCATGTCTTGGGGGTATGATATAAAATGCTAACCTCTCCTGTTATGGTAATGGTGAGGAGGTTAGCATGTCTTAGGGGTATGATATTTGCGAGTCTGTAGCTTTCATTATTCAGGATTCATTCATGACTATCTGTAATCATGGTAGCATCCACATTAATGTAGACATTTTAAACATATTCTATTCTTATTTACAATAAAAGTGACTCCAAAATGACACAACACATTATTTACCATTAATTTCTATTGGGCACAAAATAACCGGAAACAAACCAACACATTTCTAGAATCACAAGCTTGATGTCGTCATTGTATGCTATGAATTTGGGACCAAATCCTACAATTTCGACTACTTTAGTACACATTAAAGCAAATTTGTCCCAATACCTTTGGGGGGGGACTATGTACAGAAATTGCTGTAATTTCTTAACGGTTCCCCCGATATGGATGAAAATACCCTCAAATTAAAGCTGGCGGTTTGCACTTTATCCTCATAGTCATTGTTTGATTTCAAAATCAAAAGTGATGGAGCGTAGAGCAAAAAAATACAAAATACAAAGAGTCACTGTCCCAATACTTGGAGCTCACTGAACACATGGAGAAACACCACGCCAGCGCCATTCAATCAACCAGAAAACCCACGACGACTAGCGACAGCTTGTAAAACCAGAGGAAATTGCACCCTGAGCAAAACCTACTAGAAGAATGACCTCCTCCACGCTAGCTAGGCTACCTGCCCGTTATCGTACAGAAACAGACGGCGCTGCCTGGCCAATGAATGTCACTTCTCATCAGTCTACTGATGACCAAGGACTATTTTAAAATGACATTTGTTCCTTTAGCATCTTCTTCCAACTGCCACACACTCAAAACACTTCGTCTACATCCCAAATAGAACCATATTCCCTATTTAGTGCACTACTTTTGACCAGGGCCCATAGGGAAGTGCACTATATAGAGTATAGGGTGCCATTTGGGATTAAGAGGATAGTTTCCATCTCCTGTGGATATTAAGTGGTCTCTGTGATGTGAGGTGGAAACATGGTTGAGCCATAGCAGCACTTAGTTACTACTCTAGTCCAGGCACTGTACTGACTGAACACAGTGATAAACACCACAATTACTACAGGAGTTTAGTTAGCCACTACAGGAGTTTAGTTAGCCACTACAGGAGTTTAGTTAGCCACTACAGGAGTTTAGTTAGCCACTACAGAGTTTCCACTCAGCCATTAAGTTTAAAGCTCCATCTAATGTACTGTACCTCCACGTGTGGAAGTCTTCTTTCACAGAGAGACACAGAGAGAGAGACAGAGAGAGAGAGACACAGAGAGAGAGACACAGAAAGAGAGACACAGAAAGAGAGAGAGAGAGAGAGACGAGCTGTATGTGTGCATAACTGTTGGTACATTGCGCAACCACGCAAGTAAATAGCACCCCGCCCTCCATTAGTTACATGAGGTGCCTTTCAGGAGTCAAAGACAAACTCGTCTAGTACTGCTCCAGAGCGGTAGAGGACGTAATGCAGGAAATGTGGAGGGGTATTGGGCAATGGTGGAGGGGTAGATAGAACACGTGTCAGATGAAAGGAGGAAACGGGAGCTCTCTCGCTCTCTCCTTGGCTGAGGAGACACACTGTCACACACACACACACACACACACACACACCTCGCTGTACATGCGAGAGGCATTGCATAATGTTTTAGAAATGGCTCCAGCGTTACCGTACACCGCTTGACTAAACTAGTGCCCATCACATGATGGGGAGAAGACTGCTGCTGCCCTTTCCCTAGCCAGGGACACCACTCTCTCATAGTGACACTGCCCTTTCCCTAGCCAGGGACACCACTCTACTAGTGACACTGCCCTTTCCCTAGCCAGGGACACCACTCTCTCATAGTGACGCTGCCCTTTCCCTAGCCAGGGACACCACTCTCTCATAGTGACGCTGCCCTTTCCCTAAAGCCAGGGACACCACTCTCTCATAGTGACGCTGCCCTTTCCCTAGCCAGGGCCACCACTCTCTCATAGTGACGCTGCCCTTTCCCTAGCCAGGGACACCACTCTCTCATAGTGACGCTGCCCTTTCCCTAAAGCCAGGGACACCACTCTCTCATAGTGACGCTGCCCTTTCCCTAAAGCCAGGGACACCACTCTCTCATAGTGACGCTGCCCTTTCCCTAGCCAGGGACACCACACTCTCATAGTGACGCTGCCCTTTCCCTAGCCAGGGACACCACACTCTCATAGTGACGCTGCCCTTTACCTAGCCAGGGACACCACACTCTCATAGTGACGCTGCCCTTTCCCTAGCCAGGGACACCACTCTCTCATAGTGACGCTGCCCTTTCCCTAGCCAGGACACCACACTCTCAGTGACGCTGCCCTTTCCCTAGCCAGGGACACCACACTCTCATAGTGACGCTGCCCTTTCCCTAGCCAGGGACACCACACTCACATAGTGACGCTGCCCTTTCCCTAGCCAGGGACACCACACTCTCATAGTGACGCTGCCCTTTCCCTAGCCAGGGACACCACACTCTCATAGTGACGCTGCCCTTTACCTAGCCAGGGACACCACACTCTCATAGTGACGCTGCCCTTTCCCTAGCCAGGGACACCACTCTCTCATAGTGACGCTGCCCTTTCCCTAGCCAGGGACACCACACTCTCAGTGACGCTGCCCTTTCCCTAGCCAGGGACACCACACTCTCATAGTGACGCTGCCCTTTCCTAGCCAGGGACACCACACTCTCATAGTGACGCTGCCCTTTCCCTAGCCAGGGACACCACTCTCTCATAGTGACGCTGCCCTTTCCTAGCCAGGGACACCACACTCTCAGTGACGCTGCCCTTTCCCTAGCCAGGGACACCACACTCTCATAGTGACGCTGCCCTTTCCCTAGCCAGGGACACCACACTCACATAGTGACGCTGCCCTTTCCCTAGCCAGGGACACCACACTCTCATAGTGACGCTGCCCTTTCCCTAGCCAGGGACACCACACTCTCATAGTGACGCTGCCCTTTACCTAGCCAGGGACACCACACTCTCATAGTGACGCTGCCCTTTCCCTAGCCAGGGACACCACACTCTCAGTGACGCTGCCCTTTCCCTAGCCAGGGACACCACACTCTCATAGTGACGCTGCCCTTTCCCTAGCCAGGGACACCACACTCTCATAGTGACGCTGCCCTTTCCCTAGCCAGGGACACCACACTCTCATAGTGACGCTGCCCTTTCCCTAGCCAGGGACACCACTCTCTCATAGTGACGCTGCCCTTTCCCTAGCCAGGGACACCACTCTCTCATAGTGACGCTGCCCTTTCCCTAGCCAGGGACACCACACTCTCAGTGACGCTGCCCTTTCCCTAGCCAGGGACACCACACTCTCATAGTGACGCTGCCCTTTCCCTAGCCAGGGACACCACTCTCTCATAGTGACGCTGCCCTTTCCCTAGCCAGGGACACCACACTCTCATAGTGACGCTGCCCTTTCCCTAGCCAGGGACACCACACTCTACTAGTGACGCTGCCCTTTCCCTAGCCAGGGACACCACTCTCTCTAGTGACGCTGCCCTTTCCCTAGCCAGGGACACCACTCTCTACTAGTGACGCTGCCCTTTCCCTAGCCAGGGACACCACACTCTCATAGTGACGCTGCCCTTTCCCTAGCCAGGGACACCACACTCTCATAGTGACGCTGCCCTTTCCCTAGCCAGGGACACCACACTCTCATAGTGACGCTGCCCTTTCCCTAGCCAGGGACACCACTCTCTCATAGTGACGCTGCCCTTTCCCTAGCCAGGGACACCACACTCTCAGTGACGCTGCCCTTTCCCTAGCCAGGGACACCACACTCTCATAGTGACGCTGCCCTTTCCCTAGCCAGGGACACCACTCTCTCATAGTGACGCTGCCCTTTCCCTCTCAGTGACGCTGCCCTTTCCCTAGCCAGGGACACCACACTCTCATAGTGACGCTGCCCTTTCCCTAGCCAGGGACACCACACTCTCATAGTGACGCTGCCCTTTCCCTAGCCAGGGACACCACACTCTCATAGTGACGCTGCCCTTTCCCTAGCCAGGGACACCACTCTCTCATAGTGACGCTGCCCTTTCCCTAGCCAGGGACACCACTCTCTCATAGTGACGCTGCCCTTTCCCTAGCCAGGGACACCACACTCTCAGTGTGACGCTGCCCTTTCCCTAGCCAGGGACACCACACTCTCATAGTGACGCTGCCCTTTCCCTAGCCAGGGACACCACACTCTCATAGTGACGCTGCCCTTTCCCTAGCCAGGGACACCACACTCTACTAGTGACGCTGCCCTTTCCCTAGCCAGGGACACCACTCTCTCATAGTGACGCTGCCCTTTCCCTAGCCAGGGACACCACACTCTCATAGTGACGCTGCCCTTTCCCTAGCCAGGGACACCACACTCTCATAGTGACGCTGCCCTTTCCCTAGCCAGGGACACCACACTCTCATAGTGACGCTGCCCTTTCCCTAGCCAGGGACACCACACTCTCAGTGACGCTGCCCTTTCCAGCCAGGGACACCACACTCTCATAGTGACGCTGCCCTTTCCCTAGCCAGGGACACCACACTCTCATAGTGACGCTGCCCTTTCCCTAGCCAGGGACACCACACTCTCATAGTGACGCTGCCCTTTCCCTAGCCAGGGACACCACTCTCTCATAGTGACGCTGCCCTTTCCCTAGCCAGGGACACCACACTCTCATAGTGACGCTGCCCTTTCCCTAGCCAGGGACACCACTCTCTCATAGTGACGCTGCCCTTTCCCTAGCCAGGGAGGCCACTCTCTACTAGTGATGGGGGACAAAAATTGATAGTTACACATCACAATATATTTTTTGGGATGATATTATTTTGACATTTGACTCAAAGTATTGATTTTTTTCATCATTTTTTTGCTACTGTAGGTAATATAATCATAGCTTGTTTTCTAATAGCTTGTTTTCCCCATCTTTTAAGATAGAGACACTGTTTCCAGAACTTTGATTTCCCTGAATGATCAAAACTCATGTTCTCATGGTTCTCTCACCTCTTTGCAACAGACATATAGTGAGCAATATGTTTGCATCATCAAATCGCAATACATATGCAGTAGATTCGTGAGAATCACAATACCAATACCTCAGTATGGTGATAATATGGTATGGTGATAATATGGTATGGTGAGGTCCCTCAGTATGGTGATAATATGGTATGGTGATAATATGGTATGGTGAGGTCCCTCAGTATGGTGATAATATGGTATGGTGATAATATGGTATGGTGAGGTCCCTCAGTATGGTGGTAATATGGTATGGTGATAATATGGTATGATAATATGGTATGATGTCCCTCAGTATGGTGATAATATGGTATGGTGATGTCTCTCAGTATGGTGGTAATATGGTATGGTGATAATATGGTATGGTGATGTCCCTCAGTATGGTGATAATATGGTATGGTGATGTCCCTCAGTATGGTAATATGGTATGGTGATGTCCCTCAGTATGGTAATATGGTATGGTGATGTCCCCTCAGTATGGTAATATGGTATGGTGATGTCCCTCAGTATGGTGATATGGTATAGTGATGTCCCTCAGTATGGTGATATGGTATGGTGGTAATATGGTATGGTGATAATATGGTATGGTGATGTCCCTCAGTATGGTGATAATATGGTATGGTGATAATATGGTATGGTGATGTCCCTCAGTATGGTGATAATATGGTATGGTGATGTCCCTCAGTATGGTGATAATATGGTATGGTGATGTCCCTCAGTATGGTGATATGGTATGGTGGTAATATGGTATGGTGAGGTCCCTCAGTATGGTGATAATATGGTATGGTGATAATATGGTATGGTGATGTCCCTCAGTATGGTGATAATATGGTATGGTGAGGTCCCTCAGTATGGTGATAATATGGTATGGTGATGTCCCTGGCATTTCCCAGCCCTACTCTCTCACTGCCTCAATCTCTCCCTCTCATTTGTTCACTCATTAGCCACTACGCTAGCTAGAATCCCTCTATAGCAGCTTCCCTCTGGAGAGTAAAGGTCTCTTTTTAAGACCCTGTGTCATACTTTACATGTTGTGATATTTTTTTAACAGCATATTTAAAAAATAAAGTATAAGCTATCATTAATGGTTCTGACTGACGTAGGCCTGTTAGATTCTAGTGTTCATTACACACACAACAAGATGGAAGAATAGAATCAAAGAAAGAATGGTAGAGAATTCTTCAAATAATTGATTCCTATATTTTCGGAGACATTCAGTTCGTTGTGGAGGGAGGCGGGGGCTAAGAGATATATAAGAACAGACACGACACAGAGCTGTAATCGGGAATGAATGTGAAAATGTAAATAGGGCCGTTGAGGTTGTTAAATACTTTGAACACTAGTCTGAGCCCTAGAAACAACAACAGACGCTAACAATCCCCTTCGCAAAATAATAACCATTCTCAGTGCCTTACAATAGCAGCCATTTTGTCTCTCTCTGCACCGGGAAAGCTGACTGTTACTAGTAGGGCTGGTTATTGCCAGGGACCTCGCGATACAATATCGCAATACGATATGTATTGCGATTCGATACTGTGATTTTTTTTTTTTTCCTCGATTCGATGTTCCAAACATATTGTTCACCATATGTTCTCTGCAGAGGGACAAGAGAGACACAAGGTTTGATCAGTCATGGAAATAAAAGTGCTGAAAACACATTGGCTCCGTATTTAAAAAGATGACGAAGAACAAGCTATGAAGGACAAATGTTGAAGTTTTGGCGCAGCCAAATAGCTCAATAATTGTGCGACATTGCCATAACTATAAGATTAAATACATCATCAAAAACAATGGCCCGACATGTTAACTAGGAGTTAACTTCGCGCATCACTAGTTACTAGCTTGTGTTAGACAGACAGTTACTAGCTTGTGTTTGACTTTATTTCATAGGATTTCCATTAGCTGATGCCAAGACGTAAGCTAATCTTCCTGAGGTCCAGCAAACACACAATAGCATATACTAGTTGAGTGAACTAGCCTGTGTTCCAACAGACAGATACTAGTTGAGTGAACTAGCCTGTGTTCCAACAGACCGATACTAGTTGAGTGAACTAGCCTGTGTTCCAACAGACCGATACTAGTTGAGTGAACTAGCTGGTGTTCCAACAGACAGATACTAGTTGAGTGAACTAGCCTGTGTTCTAACAGACAGATACTAGTTGAGTGAACTAGCCTGTGTTCCAACAGATACTAGTTGAGTGAACTAGCCTGTGTTCCAACAGATACTAGTTGAGTGAACTCAAATCTAATCTATTTGTCACATGCGCCGAATACAACAGGTGTACAACAGGTATAGTAGACCTTACCGTGAAATGCTTACTTACAAGCCCTTAACCAACAACACTGTTTAAAAACAAAAAAATTTTTTTTACTGTAGTATAAGTAACACAATAAAATAACAATAACGAGGATATATACAAGGGGTACCCGGTACCGAGTCAATGTGCGGGTGTACAGGTTAGTCTTTTTGTGCATGTAGGTAGGGGTAAAGTGACTACGCATAGACAAACAGCGAGTAGCAACAGTGTAAAAATAAAACTGATTCTTACAGACACACGAACAAACTGACTCATACACACACACACCAATCCGTCATATAAACTGACACACACACACACCGATCCATCATATAAACTGACTCACACACACACCAATCCGTCATATAAACTGACACACACACACACACTGATCCGTCATATAAACTGACACACACACACTGATCCGTCATATAAACTGACACATATAAACTGACACACACACACTGATCCATCATATAAACTGACACACACACACTGATCCATCATATAAACTGACACACACACTGATCCATAATATAAACTGACTCACACACACACACCGATCCATCATATAAACTGACTCACACACACACCGATCCATCATATAAACTGACACAGACACACTGATCCATCATATAAACTGACACACACACACACACTGATCCGTCATATAAACTGACACATATAAACTGACTCACACACACTGATCCATCATATAAACTGACTCACACACCGATCCGTCATATAAACTGACACACACACACACACACTGATCCGTCATATAAACTGACACACACACACTGATCCATCATATAAACTGACACACACACACTGATCCGTCATATAAACTGACATATATAAACTGACCCGTCATATAAACTGACAGATATAAACTGACTCACACACACTGATCCATCATATAAACTCACACACACACACACCGATCCGTCACACTGAGAAGAGAGGGGATGACAGCAGAGGAGCGCCCAGGCTGCACCTTACCACATCAAATGCATTTTCACTATCCAATGATAGTGTGCTTGATAACTTTAAATTGCAAACTAGGTATTCCCCCCCTCCCCTCCTCCCAGGTGGGGAGTCGGCATAACCCGTGGCGTACTATAGAAAGAACAATGTTCCCTCGCTGTTATGAACATGATTCATCCGAATGAAATCTCTCATCCACGATCGTCTGTCTGCCGCTCTCTCATCCACCCTGAAACCTAAACAGACAGACACCTCCAGAGACGACTTCCTGCTTTACACGAGGTGAAATGACGACAGAGGAGAAGTCAAGACATCCAGAGGCAGAGTTCAAGTTCTCCTATAGGTAACAATATATAACCTGATATCAATCTACAAGTCGACATGGGTAACACGGATTCAATTGGATGAAAATGCCAAGCACACCGGCATGCACCTTCATAGATTCACATTATGCCAACTGAACATATGGCACATATCAGGAATGGAACTCGAAAGAAAACAGAGTGGGGCTACTAATGTTTGAGATATCAACATATCTATTCAGTACTCTGTATTGGGTGTTCTTTAGCAGACGGAGAAACAATTTTAATTTTATTTTAAATACTTTTAAAAAAGACTTACTTCTCTGGCAGTGGTTCTGAGTCCAGCAGCGCTCTCCAAATTGTCCGTTGATGGTGGTCTGTGGGCAGGTGGTCTTCCCCTGGGCCGTGCCCGGACACACGTCCCCACACTCCTGGTTGTTCTTATTGGACACGATGTAGTTGTCCTCCACCGTGTCCAGAATCTTGGACCAGTCCAGGGTGGAGAGGTAGCAGAGGTCCGGGTTCTTCTCCAACCTCACGGCTCCTCTAGTGATGTTCATGAGGCTGTGGAGCCCCAACTCCTTCAGGTGCACCATCTCAAACAGAACCAGGGCGTAGTTGAAGAACAGGTTGTTGCCTCGGATCACCGTCAGGTTGGGGAACAGGTCGCTGAGGGATTCCAGACCGTAGACCCTGAACAGGAGGAGGAAGTCGGTGACCACGGTCAGCTTGGGGTAGCTGATTCCCCTAAAGTCCTCAGTCTTGAACATGAGGAGGATCTTCAAGTGGCCCTCGATCACCGTGCAGTTCTCTAACAACTGCAGGTTGGTCACGTTGTTACGGATGTCTTTACTCTGACAGACTGGAGAAAGGGAGAAAAGGAGACATGTCAGTAGCCATCTTGATAAGCACTTGGTTAATTGAATGACAGAAATGTAACTGATTCAAGACAAGAACATAAAAATAAGTTGCAGTAACATCGGTTAGTGTTGGTTTTAAGACACACGGATGAGTGTAAAATTAAAAATAAAAGAATACAAGCGGGAGATAGCGTCATTGCCTTCTCTCTTCCAGCTACAACCATGATACACTAATATTTTACACACAAGAGAATCAAGCCATTCATAGGGCCGCTGCATTCTCTTAGATCGCTACTGTACAGCACCACTCGGACTGGACTGGATTTCCCCTCAGTGATGTCACTCATACCTGAAATGTGTGTTATTTCATAGTTTTGATGTCTTCACTATTATTCTACAATATATATATATATATATAAATAGCAGAAATGTATGTATATATGTAAACAATCACATTTCTTTAAATGTATCTTCCTTCTTCCTTCCTTCCTTCCTTCCTTCCTTCCTTGCATCTTCCTTCTTCCTTTAAATGAATCTTCCTTACCCTACCACCCCTCCCTTAATTGGAGTAAACTAGGGATAATGGTAATGCTAGGAATAAAAAGCCTGGAAGGCAATTTTTCATAATCTATACTGAAAAACAAATATGAACGCAACATGTAAAGTGTCGGTCCCACGTTTCGGTAGCTGAAATAAAAAGATCTCAGAAATGTTACATACAAGCACAAAAATCGTATTACTCTCAAATGTTGTGCACAAATGTGTTTACATCCCTGTTAGTGAGCATTTCTCTCTTGCCAAGATAATCCATCCACCTGACAGGTGTGGCATATCAAGAAGCTGATTAAACAGCATGATCATTACACAGGTGCACCTTGTGCTGCGGACGGAAAAAAAGGCCACCCTTAAATGTGAAGTTGTGTCACACAACACAATACCACAGATGTCTCAAGTTGAGTGTGCAATTGGCATGCTGACTGCAGGAATGTCCACTAGAGCTATTGCCAGATAATGAGATATTCATTTCTCTACTATAAGCCGCCTCTCCTACGGCATTTTAGAGAATGTGGCAGTACGTCCAACCAGCCTCACAACTGCAGACCATGTGTAACCACGCCAACCCAGTACCTACACATCTGGCTGCTTCACCTGCTGGGTTCGTCTGAGACCAGACACCTGAACAGCTGATGAAACTGCACAACCAAAGAATTTCTGCACAAACTGTCAGAAACCATCTCAGGGAAGCACATCTGCGAGCTCATCGCCCTCACCGGGGTCTTGACCTGACTGCAGTTCAGCGTCATAACCGACTTCAGTGGGCAAATGTTAACCTTCAATAGCCACTGGCACGTTGGAGAAGTGTCCTCTTCATGGATGATTCCTGTTTTCAACTGTACTGGGTAGATGGCAGACAGCGTGTATGGCGTCAAGTGGGCGAGCGGTTTGCTGATGTCAACGTTGTGACCAGAGTGCCCCATGGTGGGGTTATGGTATGGGCAGGCATAAGCTACAGACAACGAACAAAATGACATTTTATGGAAGGCAATTTGAATGCACAGTGATACCGTGGAGGAGATCCTCAAGCCCTTTAACCTGCCGCCATCACCTCACGTTTCAGCATGATAAATGAACGATCCTTTGTCGCATCTGTACACAAATCCTGGAAGCTGAAAATAAACCCAGTTCTTCCATGGCCTGCACACTCACCAGACCTGTCAACCACTGAGCATGTTCGGGATGCTCTGGATCGACGTGTACGACAGCGTGTTCCAGTTGCCACCAATATCCAGCTACGTCTCACAGCCATTGAAGAGGAAGTGGGGCAACATTCCACAATCAACAGCCTGATCAACTCTAGGCGAAGGAGATGTGTCACGCTGCACGAGGTAAATGATGGTCACACAAGATACTGACTGGTTTTCTGATCCAGGCCCCTACCTTTTTTTTTAAAGGTTTCTGTGACCAACAGATGCATATCTGTATTCCCAGTCATGTGAAATCCATAGATTAGGGCCTAATGAATTTATTTCAATTGACTGATTTCCTTTATATGAACTGTAGTTCAGTAATTGTTCAATGTTACATTGATGTTTTTGTTCAGTGAGGCTGAGCTGGGCACACTGTTGTGTTGATGGGGATGGAAGGAATGGAGAATTCATTATCACAGAAAGATCATCTTCAATGTATTTCACATTCGTGATATAACAATTGCCCACTAAGATGAAGACACTGATTCAAGGTGGTACACTATACATACACACACCCCCCCCAGTACACACACCAACCCTCCGTACACAAGTACACACCAGTAAGCAGACCCCCAGTACACACACACACACACACACACACACACACCCAACCCCAGTACACACATTCCCTCCCGTACACAAATCAAATCAAATTTATTTATAAAGCCCTTCTTACATCAGCTGATATCTCAAAGTGCTTTACAGAAACCCAGCCTAAAACCACAAACAGCAAGCAACGCAGGTGTAGAAGCACGGTGGCTAGGAAAAACTCCCTAGAAAGGCCAGAACCTAGGAAGAAACCTAGAGAGGAACCAGGCTGTGGGGGGTGGCCAGTCCTCTTCTGGCTGTGGTGGGTAGAGATTATAACAGAACATGGCCAAGATGTTCAAATGTTCATAAATGACCAACAGGGTCAAATAATAATAATCACAGTGTTTATCGAGGGTTCAACAGATCAGCACCTCAGGAGTAAATATCAGTTGGCTTTTCATAGCCGATCATTCAGAGTATCTCTACCGCTCCTGCCGTCTCTAGAGAGTTGAAAACAGCAGGTCTGGGACAGGTAGCACGTCCGGTGAACACCCCCCCAGTACACACACACACACACCACTGTACACACACACACCCATACCCCAGTACACACACTACACCCAAGTACACACACAGCCCCCAGTACACATCCACCCACACCCCAATACACACCCACCCCAGTACAAACACATACCGCAGTACACACACTACACCCACCAGTGAACACCCACACACACACCAGTACGCACACACACCCACCCACACCCCAATACACACCCACCCCAGTACAAAAACACACACACACACACACCCCAGTATACACCAGAACACACCCACACCCCAGTATACACCCACCCCGGTACAAACACATACACACATACCGCAGTACACACACTACACCCACCAGTGAACACCCACACACACACACCAGTACACACACACCCGTACACACACACCCACCCACCAGTACACACCCACACCAGTACAAACACAACCAGTGCACACACACACAAACACACCTACACCAGTACACCCACACCAGTACACACACCCACCCACCAGTACACACACACACACACACACACCAGTACACACACGCACCAGTACAGACACGCACACACACACACACACACACACACACACCAGTACACACACCCACACACGTACACACCCACCTACCAGTACATACCCCCACACCAGTACACACACACATCCACCAGTACACACACCCACCAGTACACACACACACACACACACACACACACACAACCACTACACACCCACCCACCAGTACACACCCACCCACCAGTACACACCCACCCACCAGTACACACCCACCCACCAGTACGCACACCCACACCAGTACACGCCCACCCACCAGTACGCACACCCACACCAGTACACGCCCACCCACCAGTACACACACACACACACACACACACACACACACACACACAACCACTACACACCCACCCACCAGTACACACACACAAACACCAGTACACACCCACCCACCAGTACACACCCACACCAGTACACACACACATCCACCAGTACACACACCCACCAGTACACACACACACACACACACACACACACACACACACACACACACCACTACACACCCACCCACCAGTACACACACACAAACACCAGTACACACCCACCCACCAGTACACACCCACCCACCAGTACGCACACCCACACCAGTACACGCCCACCCACCAGTACGCACACCCACACCAGTACACGCCCACCCACCAGTACACACACACACACGCCTACACACACGCCCACCCACCAGTACACACACACACACACACACACACACACACACACACACGCCCACCCACCAGTACACACACACACGCCCACCCACACCCACGCCCACCCACCAGTACACACACCCACCAGTACACACACACGCCCACCCACCAGTACACACACACACACACACACACACACCCACCAGTACACACACACACCCACCAGTACACACACACACGCCCACCCACCAGTACACACACACACGCCCACCCACCAGTACACACACACACACACGCCCACCCACCAGTACACACACACACACACACGCCCACCCACCAGTACACACACACACACACGCCCACCCACCAGTACACACACACACACACGCCCACCCACCAGTACACACACACACACACGCCCACCCACCAGTACACACACACACACACCCCACCCACCAGTACACACACACACGCCCACCCACCAGTACACACACACACACGCCCACCCACCAGTACACACACACACACGCCCACCCACCAGTACACACACACACACGCCCACCCACCAGTACACACACACACACACACGCCCACCCACCAGTACACACACACACACCCACCCACCAGTACACACACACACACGCCCACCAGTACACACACACACACACACACACGCCCACCCACCAGTACACACACACACACACACACACGCCCACCCACCAGTACACACACACACGCC
>NC_056433.1:83345848-83358348 GCF_018296145.1 Oncorhynchus tshawytscha
TCCTCGGTTGCAACACTCACTACTGAGTTCCAAACTGCCTCTGGAAGCAACGTCAGCACAATCATTTATTGTCGGGCAGCCGCACACAAGCCTAAGATCACCACGCGCGATACCAAGCGACGGCTGTAGTGGTGTAAAAGCTCGCCACCATTGGACTGGAGCTCAGCAGTGACGTGGCAACAATGCGGAACTGCTTTTAATTTAGGAGAGAAAGACTTAGCCAGCGACTGTACGATATATACACAAATAATCACCTGGACAAAGGAACATAAACTGAATCAAATATAGCCCTCAAAAGAAAAAACACAGGCATCAAATATACCTGTAACAAGGCAGCATGCCGACCTGTTCCCTGTGGATGACAACCAAGAAAATTAAAGGGATTAAATATCACTACCCATTATGCATTTGACCAATGATAAACAGCCACGTCACATCAGGTTCAATTAACATGCAATAGCATGAATTTCAATATTCATCCTCGGATGATAAATGTACAGTGGGGCAAAAAAGTATTTAGTCAGCCACCACTTGTGCAAGTTCTCCCACTTAAAAAGATGGGAGAGGCCTGTAATTTTCATCATAGGTACACTTCAACTATGACAGACAAAATGAGAAGAAAAAAACTCCAGAAAATCACATTGTAGGTTTTTTTATGAATTTATTTGCAAATTATGGTGAAAAATAAGTATTTGGTCACCTACAAACAAGCAAGATTTCTGGTTCTCACAGACCTGTAACAACTTCTTTAAGAGGCTCCTCTGTCCTCTACTCGTTACCTGCATTAATGGCACCTGTTTGAACTTGTCAGTTAAGAACAAATTCTTATTTTCAATGATGGCCTAGGAACAGCGGGTTAACTGCCTGTTCAGGGTCAGAACGACAGATTTGTACCTTGTCAGCTCGGGGATTCGAACTTGCAACCTTTACAGGCCGCCCCATTACAGGTCATCTAAAATAAATGTTCTAATCTGGTTATTTCCAGTATATTATAACTTTGTGCAGCGGGAAGCCTACACTACGGTACACGCAGGGAGCTAAAAACAACTCAATGAATCTTTTTTTTTTTAACTATGAAACCAATTTCAGCTTTTATTTGCAGCACAGAGATAAAGATGGTCGACCTGAATTTTTTTTTTAAAGTAAAAATTAAACTCACTTTTTAGCTTTCATTTTTTTTCCAGGGGTAGAGGGGGTGTCACAACTCAGACAGACAAACAGGCCGTAAGTCCATTAGAAAGAAGAGACATTAGCTGTTATATAAACTATACAGTCAATGGCACGCCACTCACATGTACATGTGCAGAGCAGCTGCTTGCCCTCTGACTAACTTCCCAGGCTTAATTGCAGCAAACGCAAAATGGTGGCAAGAACCCCCCACCCCCTCGCATTACATTTACAGAAAGCTGTGTTTTCCACAAGTACATATAATAGCCAGCCAAATAGGAAAAAGTATCTGAAAAACAGAAATGATTGAATAGTATCGATATTTCCTTCGAGGATTGGACATTTGTTCTGGTACTGTATAGAAGTACATGCTGTTATAAAAGTTAATTAATGAAAATGTGGTTTTGGATATTGTCTAGGCTTATTTGAGCCGGAATATTTTAGAAGTAAGAGAACAAACCTTTTTTTAATTCTTCAGAGTTAACCTCACTAGTGTAGGGGGGCAGTATTTTCACGTCCGGATGAAAAGCGTGCTCAAAGTAAACTGCCTGCTACTCAGGCCCAGAGGCTAGGATATGCATATTATTAGAATATTTGGATAGAAAACACTGAAGTTTCTAAAACTGTTTGAATGATGTCTGTAAGTATAACAGAACTCATATGGCAGGCGAAAACCTGAGAAAAATCCAACCAGGAAGTGGGAAATATGAGGTTTGTCGTTTTTCAAGTGATTGCCTATCCAATATACTGTGTCTATGGGGTTTGTCTATGGGCTGTATGGGTTTCTGTGGCTAGGCGCTGACCTAACATAATCGCAAAGTGAGCTTTCGCCCATAAAGCCTTTTTTGAAATCTGATGCAATCTGATTTCTTTCTTTGAAAAAGAATTGACAGAAAAAAAGGTTGTTTTTATGACAACGCTGTTCCCAAAGATGACTGATGGTAAAGACAGCCTATCTCCTCTCACAGTAAGTTTATTGGCTACTTGTTATGGAGTCTCGAGAGGAACATGACCTCTGCTCTGCCGAGACTGATTGAGCAACACAAAATATGTCTTGTTTTTAACCTGACAGGTCGTATTTTAGAGAGAGGGAGCGAGGAAGTTTAGAATGTTTTGCGGTGAGGCAGCTGAAGGGGGAACTGTCACTTTAAAACAATGACAACCTCCAACCAACCAGCATTAGGAAAGTCCAGGGAGAGAGGAGAGCTCCTCTGTAAGCCGAGCCCCGGGAAGGGAGAGAGGAGAGCTCCTCTGTAAGCCGAGCCCCGGGAAGGGAGAGAGGAGAGCTCCTCTGTAAGCCGAGCCCCGGGAAGGGAGAGAGGAGAGCTCCTCTGTAAGCCGAGCCCCGGGAAGGGAGAGAGGAGAGGTCTTCTGTAAACCCCAGAAGGGCTGAAGTAAGGGCTGCAGGACGGTTGGGGATCACATGCATGAATGGAAGTCCCTATAGCCTGCTGTTACATAAGCACATACACACAAACCCTAATTGAAGGGCTGGGGGGGGTTTCAATGGCTTCAAGTCCGGAGACAGATGGACAATGCAAAATGTAGATTTTAATTTCTTTGTGGATTTTGATGTGTGCTTGCAGTTATTGTCTTGCTGGAAGATCCAATTGCGTCCAAAGTTTCAACTTCCTGCCAGAGGCAACCAGGTATTTGCCAAAAAATGTCCTGGTACTTGGTAAAGTTCATGATGCCATTGACCTTCACAAGGGGCCCAAGGACCAATGGAAGAAAAATAGTCTCATAACGTCAAAGATCCATAAACCATATTGCACTGTAGGTAGGTAGGTTATTTTCTGCATACGCTTCTGTTTTTCGATGCCAAACCAACCGTTGGTATGTGTGTGGCCAAAAGATCTGTCATCGGACCATAACGCCGCTTCCAATCCAAGCACCAAATACCATTTAGCAAGCTCCAGGCGGTGCCATGGTCAGATGACCACGCCCACCAGCGGTGCCATGGTCAGATGACCACGCCCACCAGCGGTGCCATGGTCAGATGACCACGCCCACCAGCGGTGCCATGGTCAGATGACCACGCCCACCAGCGGTGCCATGGTCAGATGACCACGCCCACCAGCGGTGCCATGGTCAGATGACCACGCCCACCAGCGGTGCCATGGCCAGATGACCACGCCCACCAGCGGTGCCATGGCCAGATGACCACGCCCACCAGCGGTGCCATGGTCCGATGACCACGCCCACCAGCGGTGCCATGGTCAGATGACCACGCCCACCAGCGGTGCTATGGTCAGATGACCACGCCCACCAGCGGTGCCATGGTCAGATGACCACGCCCACCAGCGGTGCCATGGTCAGATGACCATGCCCACCAGCGGTGCCATGGTCAGATGACCACGCCCACCAGCGGTGCCATGGTCAGATGACCACGCCCACCAGCGGTGCTATGGTCAGATGACCACGCCCACCAGTGGGTTTGGCGGTGAAAAGAAACGGAAGCATTATTGTAGTGGACCAGTGAAACGCCAAGGCGTGGCTTTTAATTTTTTTTAAATTTACCCAGAGTAATTACATGTGAGGCATTTCAAATCAACCAAGGGATGAAAATAACATGCAGAAAGACAAGGGGACAGGCTGCAGACAGTAGGAACCAACTGTTATATAAATAGAAACACACACGGCAAAACGGGACAATTGTTGCCTCAACTTGCCCTACAGTAAGGAGTACGCTGCATAAAACAAAATGGTGATCTAGCAAACAAGCTAACTAAACAGATACACTGGGGGAAAAAATCTGATCAAACCGCGGACAAACAAATTGCATAGTGCAATATTCAAATCTTTAGCCTCCCTGGCAGCTGTTGTAGTGTAATGATGATGGCCACCGCCTCAATCCCATTGAAAAGGAGAACGAGCACGTCTGGTTACTGTATGGGCTGTGTGCCGAAGCATGGCAGACTCCAGACCTAATAAAGGGCCATAATGTCTGATGGGTCGGCCAAGGTAAGGGTTCAATTCAAATCACAGTGGTGATTTTGTCTCTGCCCGGCCCACTCCCAGACACCTCTGCCCGGCCCACTCCCAGACACCTCTGCCCGGCCCACTCCCAGACACCTCTGCCCGGCCCACTCCCAGACACCTCTGCCCGGCCCACTCCCAGACACCTCTGCCCGGCCCACTCCCAGACACCTCTGCCCGGCCCACTCCCAGACACCTCTGCCCGGCCCACTCCCAGACACCTCTGCCCGGCCCACTCCCAGACACCTCTGCCCGGCCCACTCCCAGACACCTCTGCCCGGCCCACTCCCAGACACCTCTGCCCGGCCCACTCCCAGACACCTCTGCCCGGCCCACTCCCAGACACCTCTGCCCGGCCCACTCCCAGACACCTCTGCCCGGCCCACTCCCAGACACCTCTGCCCGGCCCACTCCCAGACACCTCTGCCCGGCCCACTCCCAGACACCTCTGCCCGGCCCACTCCCAGACACCTCTGCCCGGCCCACTCCCAGACACCTCTGCCCGGCCCACTCCCAGACACCTCTGCCCGGCCCACTCCCAGACACCTCTGCCCGGCCCACTCCCAGACACCTCTGCCCGGCCCACTCCCAGACACCTCTGCCCGGCCCACTCCCAGACACCTCTGCCCGGCCATCCAATAACAAAGAAGAGGAAGCCAGGCTCCCAGATGAGAGAGGCAAGCACACAGAGGGAAACAGCAGTCAGATATTGAGGTGGGGGAACACGACAGAGGCAGCAGGATTACCATAAAAACCAACAGAGCGAGGCAGCAGGATTACCATAGAAACCAACAGAGCGAGGCAGCAGGATTACCATAGAAACCAACAGAGCGAGGCAGCAGGATTACCATAGAATCCAACAGAGCGAGGCAGCAGGATTACCATAGAATCCAACAGAGCAAGGCAGCAGGATTACCATAGAAACCAACAGAGTGAGGCAGCAGGATTACCATAGAAACCAACAGAGCGAGGCAGCAGGATTACCATAGAAACCAACAGAGCGAGGCAGCAGGATTACCATAGAATCCAACAGAGCGAGGCAGCAGGATTACCATAGAAACCAACAGAGCAAGGCAGCAGGATTACCATAGAAACCAACAGAGTGAGGCAGCAGGATTACCATAGAAACCAACAGAGCGAGGCAGCAGGATTATTTTACATAGAGAGGCAGCAGACTTCTCTACACCAGATGATGCTCAAAGAAAAAAAGAGAGGTCTTTCTGTCTGTCCTGTCTGAGTTATTCTGGAGGCCAAAACCTTCTGTCATAATTCCTTAGTTCCTTTTGACTATAGACAACTCACACCGTAACAGACAGTATTCTCAGCTGTCTCTTCAGCAAGCAGCTAAGTATTAATGCAGTACTGATTTTATTACAACAACGTCCAGATCCAACCAGAAAAATAGCTCCTCCATTCTTGCGGAGAACAACAAAAAAACACCGTCTGGAAGCCGGACACAAAACTCATAAACCAGGTGCTGCTCCAAACAAATAAGAAAAGAAAGAACTCCAGGAAACGGCATTCCTGAAATAGCAGGAGAGTTTGGACAAAGAGAAAGGCTATGAAACGGGAGCAGGTAATGAACAGCAGACTGGGACTGGTCTAAAATATTGCCGTGTGAGAAGACAGATGCACACAGAGGGTGACTTTAAAAACAGAAAACATATGATGCTCCTGTTCATCTTCTAACTTAAACCCGGACGAAAAGCAACAAGCAGCCTCAACATGGAGGAATGACAAGAGAAACACTGGGACGATATTACGCCAAGCAAACCTCTGGATGGAGAGATGGAACCAAGGAGGGAACACCGTCAGCAGAGAGATGGAACGAAGACCGTCAGCAAAGAGATGGAACCAAGGAGGGAAGACCGTCAGCAGAGAGATGGAACCAAGGAGGGAAGACCGTCAGCAGAGAGATGGAACCAAGGAGGGAAGACCGTCAGCAGAGAGATGGAACCAAGGAGGGAAGACAGTCTCTGCACTAAGTGCAGGAACAATAGCAGCAATGAGCAGAGCCCATTCACCCACAGAATGAACTGCGGCACTAGTCTATTTAGCTCAACAGCACTAGTCTAGTAAGCTCAACAGCACTAGTCTATTTAGCTCAACAGCACTAGTCTAGTAAGCTCAACAGTCTATTTAGCTCAACAGCACTAGTCTAGTAAGCTCAACAGCACTAGTCTATTTAGCTCAACAGCACTAGTCTAGTAAGCTCAACAGATAAGAGGAACAAACAGGTACTGCAAAAGGATCATTATGCACTGGTGTCAATTGGCCTGGAAAGACCTGACTGTTGCCTGGAAAGATAGCTATCATCTCAAGCCAGCTGGGTGTATCAGTGACATATTCCCCTGTTATCAGGATTGGATGAGGGGTCATGCCAATCCCATGGTAGGTTCCACTGATGTGGTTACCCGCAGGGGTCACACATCCAACATCACAGAGGGAGCAACCAACAGGGGTCACATCCAACATCACAGAGGGAGCAACCAACAGGGGTCACATCCAACATCACAGAGGGAGCAACTAACAGGGGTCACATCCAACATCACAGAGGGAGCTACAGCTTCATTGAGATTAATACCGACTCAAACTGCAGTGCCGTTTTTGTCTCCCACGCACCACCCGTCTGACCCTGTCCCACATACCACCCGTCTGACCCTGTCCCACATACCACCCGTCTGACCCTGTCCCACCCGTCTGACCCTGTCCCACGCACCGCCCGTCTTGTTCCTGTCCCACGCACCGCCCGTCTTGTTCCTGTCCCACGCACCGCCCGTCTGACCCTGTCCCACGCACCGCCCGTCTGACCCTGTCCCACGCACCGCCCGTCTGTCCCTGTCCCACGCACCGCCCGTCTGTCCCTGTCCCACGCACCGCCCGTCTGACCCTGTCCCACGCACCGCCCGTCTTGTTCCTGTCCCACGCACCGCCCGTCTTGTTCCTGTCCCACGCACCGCCCGTCTGACCCTGTCCCACGCACCGCCCGTCTGACCCTGTCCCACCACCGCCCGTCTGACCCTGTCCCACGCACCGCCCGTCTGACCCTGTCCCACGCACCGCCCGTCTGACCCTGTCCCACGCACCGCCCGTCTGACCCTGTCCCACGCACCGCCCGTCTGACCCTGTCCCACGCACCGCCCGTCTGACCCTGTCCCACGCACCGCCCGTCTGACCCTGTCCCACGCACCGCCCGTCTGACCCTGTCCCACGCACCGCCCGTCTGACCCTGTCCCACGCACAGCCCGTCTGACCCTGTCCCACGCACCGCCCGTCTGACCCTGTCCCACGCACCGCCCGTCTGACCCTGTCCCACGCACCGCCCGTCTGACCCTGTCCCACGCACCGCCCGTCTGACCCTGTCCCACGCACCGCCCGTCTGACCCTGTCCCACGCACCACCCGTCTGACCCTGTCCCACGCACCACCCGTCTGACCCTGTCCCACGCACCACCCGTCTGACCCTGTCCCACGCACCACCCGTCTGACTCTCTTTGTTTTTCAATTCTTATTGCCTTGAAATGAGATGGCTGAGAGAGAGAGAGACGGAAGGAGAGAGAGGGAGAGAGAGAGACGGAAGGAGAGAGAGAGAGAGAGAGAGAGAGACGGAAGGAGAGAGAGAGAGAGAGAGAGAGACGGAAGGAGAGAGAGAGAGAGAGAGAGAGAGAGAGAGAGAGACGAAGGAAGAGAGAGAGAGAGGGAGAGAGAGAGACAGAAGGAGAGAGACAGAGAGAGAGAGAGAGAGAGAGAAAGAGAGAAAAAGAAGGAGAGAGAGGGAGAGAGAGGGAAAGGAAAACAGCCAGGTGACTTTAATGGGTTGCTTGTCTGTGCTGTAGACCACCAAGTCAGACTGCCTGCTGATGGAAAGCCTCAGTCTGCCCACAGACCACCTTGCCAAATAAGCCCCACCCAGCTGGCCACTCCTCCCTCCATCCATCACCCTCTCCCCTCCTACCTCCCAATCCACTCTTCCCATCCCTCCCCTACATCACCCACTCGCTCCCTCATCCCTCCAACCCCCCTCATCCCTCCAACCCCCCTCATCCCTCCAACCCCCTCCCCACATTGGGGAAAATTCAACACTTCTGTAAACGTCTTTTTCCTATTGGTACTTTAAAACTGGCTTAATACTTTTCCACTCTCTAGCACTTAACAAGTTGAGCAGGCCTGGAAATTAGTGATTTAGGGGCAAGGCCATTTGTCCTTCAAGAGGTGCCCAATCTGCCAGGGCACCAAAGGGCCATCTGCCAGGGCACCAAAGGGCCATCTGCCAGGGCACCAAAGGGCCATTAACCAAAATAGGCAATAAAGTGTATTTGAAAACCACAAAAAAAAACACTAGCTATTCTATTAAGAAAAACTTAAGTGTACGTAAATGTAGATAATTCGGCTATATGTCACAGTGTAGGTGATGGCCTATGATATTGGCTACAGCCTTTAATGTCCGCACCAGAAAATGTAGCCAAACTTTAATGAGACTTTGAATCAAATGTCCGACAAATATAATGTAGGATAATTAATACACATCTAAAAATGATTATGTTAGATACACTTGAGGCACTGTTCGTTCTGATAGCAGAGAAAAGCCAGTGCCTGCTGTGCACCAGAAAATCATCCACCTTACAGGGGCGGTCAGCATTTTGAAACCATTTAACCATAAACGTACTCCCCCCCATTTTATGAGGCATGTCTTACCTTATTTCTAAGAAACCTATCCAAATTCCAACCATAGGAATGCAGAGGGAATTATTTTAAACACTTCCTCATTTGCCATTGAAACCTGTAGCGTATTACGCTCAAGTTAACTTCTTGGTGACAGGGGACAGTATTTCCATATCCGGATGAAATGCTTGCCCAAAAGTCAACTGCCTGCTACTCACCCCAGAAGATAAGATATGCATATTATTAGTAGATTTGGATAGAAAACACTCTGAAGTTTCTAAAACTGTTGGAATCATGTCTGAGTATAACAGAACATACTAAGCAGGCGAAACCCCGAGGACAAACCATTCAGATTTTTTTTATTTTTGAGGTCACTCTTTTCAAATGGGTTTTCATGGGGAATCCAGATTTCTAAAGGGACCTTCTTGCAGTTCCTATCACTTCCACTGGATGTCAACAGTCTTTAGAAATTGGTTGAGGTCACTTTTACAAGAACAAAAGGAACAGACGAAACTAGGGAAAGAGAGGAAAGCGAGAGGGCAAGGGGGCATATTCAAATAAATAAATATCCAACAAGTGTAGCCTACTTTTTTAAAATTAACAATAGATGTACATGGTTGCCATGGCTACCCAAACACACAGGTGTACACGACATGGTTACATTCTCCAAATGTACAGTTACACCAACAAAACCACACAAAAACAGATGTGCATGCTTTGTAACGTTTCTAAAAACAATAAATCTATTACGAGTAAGAAGGAAATGTGGTATATTGCTTGATTTAATTTTTTGTGACCAAAGTCTTTTAACCAAAATTTCAGAGAACACAAAATTGTTCACCTGCGCCTTTAAGGGCGAGAGGTTACCGTGGTAGCACAACTCGAGTCATGTTTGTCCCTGTGAGATTGAGTCTGACTACTAAGAAGAGTTGTCTTCTCTTCAGTTGAAACTCAAAACATAGAAAAAAAACTTCCTATCATGTAAACAAAACAATGTAAATTGCAAAGAAAAACTTGGACATCACTTCGGAGAGTTTAATTTCTAGTCAACTAGACCAACGTCATGCCTGTACGTAGCTCTTCGCATGCGCACAGCCCCCAGCCATGCAGGGTAGCGGAGCAAGGTGGAATAGGCTAAATAGGATTTTTTGTTGTTTTTTAACTTTGTGCGATTCATTTATCAGCTATGAAACAAAACGGCACAGAATAAAAATCTGTTGTATCAGCCACTGTCTGTTAACAAGGGAGTACCACAAGGCTCAATCCTAGGCCGCACGCTCTTCTCAATTTACAACAACATAACTCAGGCAGTAGGAAGGTCTCAACGATTTATATGCAGATGATACAGTCTTATACTCAGCTGGCCCCTCCCTGTGTTTTGTGTTAAATGCTCTACAACAAAGCTTTCTTAGTGTCCAACAAACTTTCTCTACCCTTAACCTTGCTCTGAACACCTCCAAAACAAAGGTCATGTGGTTTGGTAAGAAGATTGCCCCTCTCCCCACAGGTGTGATTACTACCTCTGAGGGTTTAGAGCTTGAGATAGTCATACAAATACTTGGGAGCATGGCTAGACAGTACCCGGTCCTTCTCTCAGCACATATCAATGCTGCAGGCTAAAGTTAAATCTAGACTTGGTTTCCTCTATTGTAATCGCTCCTCTTTCACCCCAGCAGCCAAACTAACCCTGATTCAGATGACCATCCTACCCATGCTAGATTGCAGAGAGATAATTTATAGATCGTCAGGTAACGGTGCTCTCGAGCAGGTTGATGTTCTTTACCATTCGACCATCAGATTTGCCACCAATGCTCCTTATAGGACACATCACTGCACTCTATACTCCTCTGTAAACTGGTCATCTCTGTATACCCGTCACAAGACCCACTGGTTGATGCTTATTTATAAAATCCTCTTAGGCCTCACTCCCCCCTATCTGAGATATCTACTGCAGCATCCTCCACTGTATCACCGCCTGGTTCTGCACAGTCAACCTGTTTAAAGTCCCCAGAGGGTCCCTGGGTCGTTCCTCTTTCCAGTCACCGGGGCAAACTAGCGACGGGTCCAGGACACCAAACACCAAACTGAACAGTTTTATCTCAATAAAGATCAAAGACATCAAATCAGGACACTCCTGTTCACAGTTGTCATCTGAAGGTGATGTATTGGTGTCATCAAAGCTGGGACCTTTGTGCTGAAAAACAGTCTCTGACCTCAATGCCATCAGACTGTTTTGTGCAGCCACCATGTTGAGTGATGCTACACACTGTCAATGACACTGACTCTCTTTAGCCACTTTAATCATTGTTTGATGGGTTTTGTAAATTTATATTATTTAGCCACTTTAAACAATGCTACCTTATATAATGTTACTTACCCTACATTGTTCATCTCATATGCATACGTTGATACTGTACTCTATATCATCGACTGCATCATTGTAATACATGTATCACTGCCACTTGCCACTTGGTTTACAATAAATTCATATGTAAAACTCGATAAATCTACTGTATCTTGCCTATGCTGCACCATCACCCATATATCATTTGTACATATTCTTTTATCCCCTTACACTGTGTATAAGACAGTTTTTTTTTTTTTTGGAAGGTTAGTTAGGATTACTTGAAACCAACAGTTATTACTGCATTGCAGGAACTAGAAACCAACAAGGCATTTACCTAGAAACCAATCGAGGCAGCAGGATTAACATCTGAAACCAACCATGGATTATGGGAGCAAATAAAACCAGATTTGATTTGATTTGATTTGATATCAAATCTCAGCCCATTAACTTTAAGACACCCGTTCTGCCAGTCACATCCTGTTTAAAGTCCCCAAAGCACACACATCCCTGGGTCGTTCCTCTTTCCAGTTCGACTGCAGCTAACGACGGGTACGAGCTGCAACAAACACTCAAACTGAACAGTTTTATCTCAATCTCTTAATTCAAAGACTCAAATCATGGACACTCTTACTGACAGTTGTGGCTGCTTTGTGTGATGTATTGTTGTCTCTACCTTCTTGCCCTTTGTGCTGTTGTCTGTGACCAATAATGTTTGTACCCTGTTTTGTGCTGCTACCATGTTGTGATGCTACCATGTTGTTGTCTTAGGTCTCTTTATGTAGTGTTGTCTCTCTTGTTGTGATGTGTGTTTTGTCCTATATTTATATTATTTATTTTTTTGTTTTAAATCCCAAGCCCCTGTCCCCGCAGGAGGCCTTTTGGTAGGCCGTCATTGTAATGAAGAATTTGTTATTAACTGACTTGCCTAGTTAAATAAAGGTTCAATTAAAATAAATACTGCAGCCAATGCCAACATCTACCCGCATTTGGCAGGTGTTGATTTTAGGCCCTGAAGAGCATGGAGAGGGGGAAATGGCCAACAGAGAGAGGCAGCAGGATTACCATAGAAACCAACAGAGAGGAGAGGCAGCAGGATTACCATAGAAACCAACAGAGGCAGCAGGATTACCATAGAAACCAATAGAGGCAGCAGGATTACCATAGAAACCAACAGAGGCAACAGGATTACCATAGGGCAGCAAGATTACCATAGAAACCAGAGAGATGCAGCAGGATCACCATAGAAACAAATCTCAGCCCATTAATTTTAAGACAAATAAAGTGTAGCTGCCCAGCCCAATCAGTCTGTAGACAACCATTTAACACACAGTGTGTAAGTGTCCGTT